>NW_027488366.1:7575757-7878787 GCF_051014445.1 Colletes latitarsis | reverse complement strand
ATGTTAGGTCTAGGTCAGGCCTGGTTTTTTCACTCATCAGAATCATACTTTCGCATTCTTCACATACTTGTTGAACGGATCCTGGGTTATTTTCTGGTTTGGATCACATAGTAATGTGGTACCACACTGAAGCAGTCGATTAAACCAGGTTTCGATCAATATTTTTGAGGATAACGCATGTTAGGTCTAGGTTAGGCCTGGGATTTTCACTCATCAGACTCATACTTTCGCATTCTTCACATACTTGTTGAACGGATCCTGGGTTTTTTCTGGTTTGGATCACATAGTAATGTGGGTCCACACTGAAACAATCAATTAAACCTGGTCTTGATAAATATTTTAGAGGATAACGCATGTTAGGTCTGGGATAGGTCTGGGATTTGCCCTCATCAGACTCATACTTTCGCACACTTCACATACTCGTTGAACAGATCCTGGGTTATTTTCTGGATTGGATCACGTAGTAAAGTGGTACCACACTGAAACATTCAATGAAACCTGGTCTGGATAAATATTTTAGAGGGTAACGCATCTTAGGTCTGGGTTAGGTCTAAGATTTGCCCTCATCAGGCTCATTCTTTCGCATATTTCTCATACTAGATGGCTAGATCCTGGGCTTTTTCTAGATTGCATCACGTAGTAATGTAGTACCACACTGAAACAGTCAATGGAACCATGTTTCCATCAATATTTTAGAAGACAACGCAAGTTAGGTCTAGGTAAGGCCTGAGATTTTCACTGATCAGACTCATACTTTCGCATTCTTCACATACTTGTTGAACAGATCCTCGGTTTTTTCTGGTTTGGATCACGTAGTAATGTGGTACCACACTGAAACGGTCAATTAAACCTGGTTTCGATCAATATTTTAGAGGATAACGCATGTTAGGTCTAGGTTAGCCCTGGGAATTTCACTCATCAGACTCATACTTTCGCATTCTTCACATACTTGTTGAACTGATCCTGGGTTTTTTCTGGTTTGGATCACGTAGTAATGTGGTACCACACTGAAACAGTCGATTAAACCTGGTTTCGATCAATATTTTAGAGGATAACGCATGTTAGGTCTATGTTAGCCCTGAGATTCTCACTCATCAGACTCATACTTTCGCATTCTTCACATACTTGTTGAACGGATCCTGGGTTTTTTCTGGTTTGGATCACGTAGTAATGTGGTACCACACTGAAACAGTCAATTAAACCTGGTTTCGATCAATATTTTAGAGGATAACGCATGTTAGGTCTAGGTTAGGCCTGGGATTTGCTCTCATCAGGCTCATTCTTTCGCATATTTCTCATACTTCATGGCTAGATCCTGGGCTGTTTCTGGATTGTATCACGTAGTAATGCGATACCACGCTGCAACAGTCAATTAAACCTGGTTTCGCTCAATATTTTAGAGGATAACGCAAGTTAGGTCTGGGATAGGTCTGGGATTCGCCCTATTGAGGCTCATACTTTCGCGTTTTTCACGTACTTGTTGAACTGATCCTGGGCTTTTTCTGGTTTCGATCACGTAGTAATGTGGTACCACACTGAAACAGTCGATTAAACCTGGTTTCGATCAATATTTTAGAGGATAACGCAAGTTAGGTCTGGGGTAGGTCTGGGATTTGACCTCATCAGACTCATACTTTCGCACACTTCACATACTCGTTGAACAGATCCTGGGTTTTTTCTGGATTGGATCACGTAGTAATGTGGTACCACACTGAAACGGTCAATTAAACCTGGTTTCGATCAATATTTTAGAGGATAACGCAAGTTAGGTCTGGGGTAGGTCTGGGATTTGACCTCATCAGACTCATACTTTCGCACACTTCACATACTCGTTGAACAGATCCTGGGTTATCTTCTGGTTTGGATCACATAGTAATGTGGTACCACACTGAAACAGTCGATTAAACCTAGTTTCGATCAATATTTTAGAGGATAACGCATGTTAGGTCTAGGTTAGCCCTGGGAATTTCACTCATCAGACTCATACTTTCGCATTCTTCACATACTTGTTGAACTGATCCTGGGTTTTTTCTGGTTTGGATCACGTAGTAATGTGGTACCGCACTGAAAGAGTCGATTAAACCTGGTTTCGATCAATATTTTAGAGAATAATTCATGTTAGGTCTAGGTTAGGTCCGGGATTTACTCTCATCAGGCTCATTCTTTCGCATATTACTCATACTTGATGGCTATTTCCTGGGCTTTTTCTGGATTGGATCACGTAGTAATGTGGGACCACACTGAAACAATCAATTAAACCAGGTTTCGATCAATATTTTAGAGGATAACGCATGTTAGGTCTAGGTTAGGCCTGGGATTTTCACTCATCGGACTCATACTTTCGCATTCTTCACATACTTGTTGAACGGATCCTGGGTTTTTTCTGGTTTGGATCACATAGTAATGTGGTACCACACTGAAACAGTCGATTAAACCTGGTTTCGATCAATATTTTAGAGGATAACGCAAGTTAGGTCCGGGATAGGTCTGGGATTTGACCTCATCAGACTCAAACTCTCGCACACTTCACATACTCCTTGAACAGATCCTGGGTTATTTTCTGGTTTGGATCACGTAGTAATGTGGTACCACACTGAAACAGTCGATTAAACCAGGTTTCGATGAATATTTTTGAGGATAACGCATGTTAGGTCTAGGTTAGGTCTGGGATTTTCACTCATCAGACTCATACTTTCGCATTCTTCACATACTTGTTGAACAGATCCTGGGTTATTTTCTGGTTTGGATCACATAGTAATGTGGTACCACACTGAAACAGTCGATTAAACCAGGTTTCGATCAATATTTTGGAGGACAACGCATGTTAGGTCTAGGTTAGGCCTGGGATTTGCCCTCATCAGGCTCATACTTTCGCATATTTCTCATACTTCATGGCTAGATCCTGGGCTGTTTCTGGATTGTATCACGTAGTAATATGGTACCACGCTGAAACAGTCAATTAAACCTGGTTTCGATCAATATTTTAGAGGATAACGCAAGTTAGGTCTGGGGTAGGTCTGGGATTTGACCTCATCAGACTCATACTTTCGCACACTTCACATACTCGTTGAACAGATCCTGGGTTTTTTCTGGATTGGATCACGTAGTAATGTGGTACCACACTGAAACGGTCAATTAAACCTGGTTTCGATCAATATTTTAGAGGATAACGCAAGTTAGGTCTGGGGTAGGTCTGGGATTTGACCTCATCAGACTCATACTTTCGCACACTTCACATACTCGTTGAACAGATCCTGGGTTATCTTCTGGTTTGGATCACATAGTAATGTGGTACCACACTGAAACAGTCGATTAAACCTAGTTTCGATCAATATTTTAGAGGATAACGCATGTTAGGTCTAGGTTAGCCCTGGGAATTTCACTCATCAGACTCATACTTTCGCATTCTTCACATACTTGTTGAACTGATCCTGGGTTTTTTCTGGTTTGGATCACGTAGTAATGTGGTACCGCACTGAAAGAGTCGATTAAACCTGGTTTCGATCAATATTTTAGAGAATAATTCATGTTAGGTCTAGGTTAGGTCCGGGATTTACTCTCATCAGGCTCATTCTTTCGCATATTACTCATACTTGATGGCTATTTCCTGGGCTTTTTCTGGATTGGATCACGTAGTAATGTGGGACCACACTGAAACAATCAATTAAACCAGGTTTCGATCAATATTTTAGAGGATAACGCATGTTAGGTCTAGGTTAGGCCTGGGATTTTCACTCATCGGACTCATACTTTCGCATTCTTCACATACTTGTTGAACGGATCCTGGGTTTTTTCTGGTTTGGATCACATAGTAATGTGGTACCACACTGAAACAGTCGATTAAACCTGGTTTCGATCAATATTTTAGAGGATAACGCAAGTTAGGTCCGGGATAGGTCTGGGATTTGACCTCATCAGACTCAAACTCTCGCACACTTCACATACTCCTTGAACAGATCCTGGGTTATTTTCTGGTTTGGATCACGTAGTAATGTGGTACCACACTGAAACAGTCGATTAAACCAGGTTTCGATGAATATTTTTGAGGATAACGCATGTTAGGTCTAGGTTAGGTCTGGGATTTTCACTCATCAGACTCATACTTTCGCATTCTTCACATACTTGTTGAACAGATCCTGGGTTATTTTCTGGTTTGGATCACATAGTAATGTGGTACCACACTGAAACAGTCGATTAAACCAGGTTTCGATCAATATTTTGGAGGACAACGCATGTTAGGTCTAGGTTAGGCCTGGGATTTGCCCTCATCAGGCTCATACTTTCGCATATTTCTCATACTTCATGGCTAGATCCTGGGCTGTTTCTGGATTGTATCACGTAGTAATATGGTACCACGCTGAAACAGTCAATTAAACCTGGTTTCGATCAATATTTTAGAGGATAACGCAAGTTAGGTCTGGGATAGGTCTAGGATTTGCCCTCATCAGGCTCTTACTTTCGCATATTTCTCATACTTCATGGCTAGATCCTGGGCTATTTCTGGATTGGATCACGTAGTAAAGTGGTACCACACTGAAACAGTCAATGAAACGTGGTTTCCATCAATATTTTAGAGGACAACGCATGTTAGGTCTAGGTAAGGCCTGAGATTTTCACTGATCGGACTCATACTTTCGCATTTTTCACATACTTGTTGAACGGATCCTGGGTTTTTTCTGGTTTGGATCACGTAGTAATGTGGTACCACACTGAAACGGTCAATTAAACCTGGTTTCGATCAATATTTTACAGAATAATTCATGTTAGGTCAAGGTTAGGTCTGGGATATGCTCTCATCAGGCTCATTCTTTCACATATTTCTCATACTTCATGGCTAGATCCTGGGCTGTTTCTGGATTGTATCACGTAGTAATGTGGTACCACGCTGAAACAGTCAATTAAACCTGGTTTCGCTCAATATTTTAGAGGATAACGCATGTTAGGTCTGGGATAGGTCTGGGATTCGCCCTAATCAGGCTCATACTTTCGCGTTTTTCACGTACTTGTTGAACTGATCCTGGGTTTTTACTGGTTTCGATCACGTAGTAATGTGGTACCACACTGAAACAGTCGATTAAACCTGGTTTCGATCAATATTTTAGAGGATAACGCAAGTTAGGTCTGGGGTAGGTCTGGGATTTGACCTCATCAGACTCATACTCTCGCACACTTCACATACTCCTTGAACAGATCCTGGGTTATTTTCTGGTTTGGATCACGTAGTAATGTGGTACCACACTGAAACAGTCGATTAAACCAGGTTTCGATGAATATTTTTGAGGATAACGCATGTTAGGTCTAGGTTAGGTCTGGGATTTTCACTCATCAGACTCATACTTTCGCACACTTCACATACTCGTTGAACAGATCCTGGGTTTTTTCTGGTTTGGATCACGTAGTAATGTGGTACCACACTGAAACGGTCAATTAAACCTGGTTTCGATCAATATTTTAGAGGATAACGCAAGTTAGGTCTGGGATAGGTCTGGGATTTGCCCTCATCAAGCTCATACATTCGCATTCTTCATATTCTTGTTGGACTGATCCTGGGTTTTTTCTGGTTTGAATCACGTAGTAATGTGGTACCACACTGAATCGGTCAATTAAACCTGGTTTCGATCAATATTTTAGAGAATAATTCATGTTAGGTCTAGGTTAGGTCCGGGATTTACTCTCATCAGGATCATTCTTTCGCATATTACTCATACTTGATGGCTAGATCCTGGGCTTTTTCTGGATTGGATCACGTAGTAATGTGGGACCACACTGAAACAATCAATTAAACCTGGTCTTGATAAATATTTTAGAGGATAGCGCATGTTAGGTCTGGGATAGGTCTGGGATTTGACCTCATCAGACTCATACTTTCGCACACTTCACATACTCCTTGAACAGATCCTGGGTTATTTTCTGGTTTGGATCACATAGTAATGTGGTACCACACTGAAACAGTCGATTAAACCTGGTTTCGATCAATATTTTAGAGGATAACGCAAGTTAGGTCTGGGATAGGTCTAGGATTTGCCCTAATCAGACTCATACTTTCGCATATTTCTCATACCTGATGGCTAGATCCTGGGCTTTTTCTGGATTGGATCACGTAGTAATGTGGGACCACACTGAAACAGTCGATTAAACCTGGTTTCGATCAATATTTTAGAGGATAACGCAAGTTAGGTCTGGGATGGCTGCCAGCCTTTCAGCTGCAGTACGGGCTTAACGAACCCGGGGTACCCGAGTCATACACACACCGTAAGCCTCCTGTTGGTCGTCACAACGACCCATTCACAATTCCCTATTGGTTTTGTGAATGGTACGTGACGGCAGGAGGAACGGGGTTCTTGGCTTAACCGCCTGGGCCACGAGTATGGCGACTCTATAAAATCGCCCTCCAATCCTAAGCTATGGTGCGCGGCGATGGGATGCATGGTTGGGGGAAAAGGCCCAATCCCAAGCGACCACCTCCGGGGAACCTGCCGAACCCCCGGAGTATTAGGCTTACCCGGGTAAGGCGGCTCTGCCCGGGTGGACCTTTATTTCCGACCATCTCGTGGGACTATTATGGACACAGAAAATAAAATGGGGATGGGGCGGGTTTTGTCGGTTGGGGAGGACGGAGACGGGGTTGGGGTTAGGGTGGCGGCGCTCGCGCCCCACTCAGCGCCAGGTCCGGCTTCGTGGAGGGTGGAGGAGGACGACGAGACGGCGTCGGTCTCGTCCTTCTCCTCCAGCACGAGCCACATAGGCTCTAAGAGGAAGAGGACGGGGCAGGCCGTCGTCGAGGTGGGCGGGGCGATGAGCCCGTCGGTGAGGCTGAGTTGCCTCAGGGACGAGGTGACCGAGGAGATATCGGAGAGGATCTCCTCGTCCCTGAGGCGGGTGGAGAAAGTCGCCGCTGCCTGCGCCTTTAAGGGGCAGAAAAGCGGTGGCGCGGAGGCCCTGAAGGCCGCGGCGGAGGAAATGAGGGAGGCGGCGCGGGAGCTCAGAGGGCGGAACGCCCGTCTGCAGCTCCTGTTGGAGGAGGAGCGACAGGGGAGGAGGAGGGCAGAGGCGCTGTGGAACAGCGCGGCCCTCCCTCCCATCCTCCCTCCTCCTCCACCGCCGCGTCCCTCGGCGGAGGTAAATAAACGGGGTGCGGCGGCAGTGGTGCGGGGCACCGCGGGCCCCTCCACCCGCACTCCGCCCGTGAAGAAGTCCCCGTCCTCCTCAGAAGACGATCTTCTGAGGAGGATTGGGGACATGATTGATGGCAAGCTGGCCGCCTTCCGGGAGGAGCTCCTCGCCGGAAGAGCGGTCAGCAGGAAGGCGGTGCCTCCCCGACCTGTTCCGGTACAGTCGGGGAAGGCAAAGAAGGGCGGAGTGAAGGCTCCGCCCAGCGTTGCGGCACCAGGGCCCCGGGTCGCGACCCTCAAGGGGGGTGGTGTACCCGTGGTCGCGGTGGTCGCGTCCTCCACAGCACCCTCCCAAGGGGGGGTGGCGTGGAGTGAGGTGGTGGGGCGGAAGGCGAAGCGGGCGGCGAGGAAGGCCTCGCAACCGCAGCTTCCGCCTCCGCCGCCGGCGGCCAAGGTAAAGGCCGCGAAGGTCGGGAAGGCACGACCAGGTCGTCCCCCAAAAACGGCAGCGGTGGCACTGACCGTTGCGCAGGGGGGCGACCTGACCCTCGCGGAGGCGATGCGGCTCGCCAGGGAGAATATCTCCCTGGAAGAGCTGGGCATCGCCTCCGTGAGGGCGAAGAGGGCCGTGACCGGGGGTCTCTTGCTGGAGATCCCCGGTGCAGAAGGCGGCGCGAAGGCGGATCGTCTCGCCCAGAGGCTCCGGGAGCTGCTGGGCGAGCGAGGTGTCCGGGTCGCCCGGCCCACGAAGCGCACGGAGATGCGCGTTTGTGGGCTGGACGACTCGGTCAGCGCACAGGATGTGTCCCGTGCCCTTGCGAGGGCGGGGGACTGTCCTGTGGAGGACCTGCGGATCGGAGAGATCCGCAGGTCGCCCTCCGGCCTCGGGTCGGTGTGGGCCCGGTGCCCCCTCTCCGCCGCCCGTAAGGTGGCGGAATCCGGGAGGGTGTTGGTGGGATGGGTTTCGGCGCGAGTGGAAATCCTCGCGCCGCGCCCGCTCCAGTGTCACCGCTGCCTCGAATTGGGGCACGTGAGGCAGTGGTGCACCTCGCCGGTGGACCGCAGCGGTCAGTGTTACCGCTGCGGTGCCAAAGAGCACCGTGCGAGCCAGTGCTCGGCGGCCCCCCACTGCCCGCTGTGTGCGGACATGGGGAGGCCAGCCGATCACAGGGTGGGGAGCAAGAAGTGCTCCCCCCCCTCCCGGAAGGAGAGGAAGAGGCGGGCTGCACCGGCTCCGGTGCCGAGGGCGGTGGCATCGTCCTCCATGGAGGTGGACGGTGCTACGGGGACGGACGGCCGGGAGGAGGCTGGCGCGGCCATTAATTAATGCCGCCCCACCTCCTCCTCCAGGCCAACCTCAACCACTGCCGCGCGGCACAGGACTTGATGTCCCAAGTCCTCGCGGAGTGGGGGGTTGGCCTGGCGGTCGCCGCCGAGCCGTACCGCGTCCCTGATCACCCTCATTGGGTGGGCGACGCGGACGGCTTGGTGGCGACGGTATGGGGAGGGGGCGACGGGTCCCCACCGTTCTCCTTGTTGGAGCGCGGTCGGGGATTCGTCGCCGTGGACTGGGGGGGAGTCGCTGTGGTGGGGTGCTACATTTCGCCCCGTAGCGGTCACGCTGCGTTCGAGCTGTACTTGGCCGAGGTCGCGGCATGCGTGCAGCGCTACGCGGCCCGGCCGGTGCTGGTCCTGGGGGATTTTAATGCCAAGTCGGTGGCTTGGGGATCCCCCAGGACCTCCGTTCGCGGCGGGATCCTGGGCGATTGGGCGGCGGGGCTCGACCTCCGGGTATTGAACCGGGGGTCTGAGAACACATGCGTGCGGCGATATGGGGGGTCCATCGTGGATGTTGGATTCGCGACCCCCAACGCCGTGCGCATGGTGTCGGGTTGGCACGTGGTCGCGGGGGCAGAGACACTCTCCGATCACCGGTACATCCGGATGGAGGTCTCTGCCGCCGCGAGTGCATCCCGACACGGCCGCCTGCGTGGCACCCCACCACGCCGCTGGGCGCTTCGGCGCCTGGACAAGGACGCCCTGATGGCAGCTGCCCTCGCTGCAACTTGGCCGCAGGGAGCGGCCGAGTTGCCGAGCATAGAGGAGGAGGTCGCCCGGCTCGGAGCATTGGTCGCGGGTATTTGCGACGCGGCGATGCCTCGGGTCGGGCGGGCTTCTCCTCGCCGGGCGGTGTACTGGTGGTCGGACGCGATCGCGGAGTTGCGAGTCGCGACTGTCCGCGCCCGACGCCAGTACACCCGCGCGCGCCGTCGTCAACGTACAGGCGACGGCGTGGCGCGAGCGAGGGCAGCTGATGACCTGTATGGAGCATACCGCGTGGCGCGGGTTGCTCTGCAGGTCGCCATCAAACGGGCCAAGACCCAGGCATGGAAGGAGCTCCTCCAGACCCTTGATGACGATCCATGGGGGCGCCCATATAAGGTGGTGCTGAATAAGCTCCGCCCGTGGGCGCCCCCCGTCACCGAGGGTCTTGACCCCCGGCTGCTGGAGGACGTGGTCAATACACTCTTCCCAATTGGGGAGAGGGGACCGCGTCCTCCGGCGGCGGCGGCTGTCCCAGTGGAGTGGACGGCCGAGCTGGGGGTCACGCAGGAGGAGCTGGCAGCGGCCATCAGACGGCTCGGGGTTCGTAACACGGCCCCGGGTCCGGATGGTGTGCCCGGCCGGGTTTGGGTCTTGACCCAGGGTGTCCTTGGGGCCGACCTCAGGCGGTTGTTCGACCGCTGCCTGTGGGACGGGCGATTCCCCCCCAGTTGGAAGGTGGCGAGGATGGTCCTCCTCCGGAAGGAGGGTCGGCCCGCGGAGTCTCCCTCCGCATACCGGCCCATTTGTCTCCTCGACGAGGTGGGCAAGCTCTTCGAGCGTGTGATTGCTGCCCGCCTCGTCGAGCACCTGTCGCGGGGTCATCCCGGTCTGGCCGACTGCCAGTTCGGTTTCCGGGGGGGCCGATCGACTATCGACGCGATAGGTCATGTGAGGGCCCTCTCGGAGGCGGCCGTCTTCCGGGGAGGGGTGGCATTGGCAATATCCTTGGATATTGCCAATGCCTTTAACACCCTCCCCTGGGAAGGGATAAGGAGGGGGCTCGAATATCATCGAGTCCCCCCTTGTCTCAGGGCGGTCGTCGGGGATTATCTCCGCGGCAGGTGGATCGAGTATCCGGGCCGGGATGGTGATATGCGGAGGGAGGTGTACTGCGGTGTTCCGCAGGGGTCGGTCCTCGGGCCACTCCTGTGGAACATCGCGTACGACTCGGTGTTGCGGGCCGGCCTCCCCGACGGCGTCAGCACGGTGTGTTATGCGGATGACACACTGGTGCTGGCCGTCGGGGCGCACTGGGGGAGGGCCATGCGTCGCGCGGAGGAGGGGTCGCAACGCGTCGTCGACCGGATCAGGGGGATGGGGATGACGGTGGCGGTCCATAAGACCGAGGTGATTGCGTTTCATTCACATCGGCAGGATCCGCCACCCCCTCTGATTCGGGTGGGTGGGGCTGACATCGAGGTGAAGCCCCAGATCAGGTATCTAGGGCTGATCCTCGATAGCCACTGGCGTTTCGAGAAGCATTTCCGCTGCCTGGTCCCCCGGTTGGAAAGGATGGTTGCGGCTCTGGGCCGGATCCTGCCCAACCTGGGGGGCCCGGCCGGCCGAGTTCGTCGCCTCTATGTGGCAATGGTCCAGTCGGTGGCCCTATACGGGGCCCCCGTCTGGGCGGACGACCTGGCTGCCTCCCGGCGCAGCATGACTATGCTGCGTCGGGTGCAGAGGCGCATGGCGCTCAGGGTCGTCCGCGGGTATCGGACCATGTCACATGGGGCGGCGACGGTTCTAGCGGGGATGCCGCCCATGGACCTGCTCGCGCGGTCGCACGCGGTGATGTACCGGCGCCGCGTCGACCGTCGCGCGGGGGTGGGGGCGGTCCCGGGCGGGCAGGAACCTGCTTGGGGCGATTTGAAGCGCCAGGCCCGGCAGTCCGTGTTGCTCGCGTGGCAGGAGCGGCTGGCGCTGCCAACCGCGGGGCATCGGACTGTCGGGGCTGTTCGGCCACTCCTGAAGGAGTGGCTGGACAGAGGCCATGGCAGCCTCACCTACCGGCTGGCACAGGTGTTTTCCGGGCATGGCAGCTTCGGAAGATACCTGTGCCGGATAGGGAAGGAGCCGACGGCGCGTTGCTGCCACTGCGACGCTGAGGAGGACACGGCGGATCATACCCTGGAGGTATGCCCCGCGTGGGAGGGGGAGCGCCGTGTCCTGGTCGGCGTCGTCGGGCGGGATGTCTCGCTGCCGGGCATGGTGCGCGCCATGCTCGGCAGCGAGGAGAAGTGGAGGGCCGTGGCCTCCTTCTGCGAGAACGTAATGTTGCAGAAGGAGGCCGCGGGGAGGGAGCGCGAGCTTCAGCGGCGTGCTGAAGCGCGCGCTCGTGCGGTGGCCCGAGGTCGTCGCCCGGTCGCGAGGCGTCGCGGGCGGCCGCCTCGGCGTGACGGATGACCTAGGCTGGGAGGGGGGTCCTGAGGGGACCCTCCTCCCGCCAGGCGGCGCCGGGTCGGACCGGTTGGGGGTAGGAGTGCCTTCCCCTACCGGTCCGACGCAAGGGGAGGCACCCTCGGCGGTCTGGTGCGGCCATGAACGCCCGACCGCCGAGGGGTGGAAACGGGGTCGCGGGCGGTTGCGAGTTGGGGCTCGCAGCCGCCACTAAACGCGGCCCCGGGACGGATAGCGGCGGGATGGAGTGGCCCCGTCCCGCCGCTACGAGGCAGTGTGTCTACTGGGGGGACCGATTGTCCCCCCGGGGGATGGGCGCGAAAGCGCGGGCACGGGGAGGATATCGGAAGAATGCTTCGAGCGATTCCCGGTATCCTCCCAAAGCGTGCCGAAGGGTCACCGTGGGGTTTTTAGTGGGTAGGTCCCGCGCCTGTCGTTGTACGGGCGCGGGGAATCCCACACACCCCTCCCACCTCTCCCCAAGGAGGTGGGAGGGAGTCTTTCGAAGATTTTCCCCACGACAAAAAAAAAAAAAAAAAAAAAAAAAAAGTTAGGTCTAGGTAAGGCCTGGTATTTTCACTCATCAGACTCATGCATTCGCATTCCTCACATACTTGTTGAACGGATCCTGGGTTTTTTCTGGTTTGTATCACGTAGTAATGTGGTACCACACTGAAACAGTCCATTAAACCTGGTTTGGATCAATATTTTAGAGGATAACGCATGTTAGGTCTAGGTTAGCCCTGGGATTTTCACTCATCAGACTCATACTTTCGCATTCTTCTTATACTTGTTGAACTGATCCTGGGTTTTTTCTCGTTTGGATCACGTAGTAATGTGGTACCACACTGAAACAGTCGATTAAACCTGGTTTCGATCAATATTTTAGAGGATAACGCAAGTTAAGTCTGGGATTGGTCTGGGATTTGACCTCATCAGACTCATACTTTCGCACACTTCACATACTCGTTGAACAGATCCTGGGTTATTTTCTGAATTGGATCACGTAGTAAAGTGGTACCACACTGAAACATTCAATGAAACCTGGTCTGGATAAATATTTTAGAGGACAACGCATCTTTGGTCTGGGATAGGTCTAAGATTTGCCCTCATCAGGCTCACAGTTTCGCGTTTTTCATATACTTGTTGAACAGATCCTGGGTTTTTTCTGGTTTGGATCACGAAGTAGTGTGGTACCACACTGAAACCGTCCATTAAACCTGGTTTCGCTCAATATTTTAGAGGATAACGCATGTTAGGTCTGGGTTACGTCTAGGATTTGCCCTCATCAGGCTCATATTTTCGCATATTTCTCATACTTGTTGAACGGATCCTGGGTTTTTTCTGGATTGGGTCACGTAGTAGTGCGGTACCACACTGAAACAGTCGATTAAACCTGGTTTTGATCAATATTTTAGAGGATAACGCATGTTAGGTCTAGGTCAGGCCTGGTTTTTTCACTCATCAGACTCATACTATCGCATTCTTCACATACTTGTTGAACGGATCCTGGGTTTTTTCTGGTTTGGATCCCGTAGTAGTGTGGTACCACACTGAAACAGTCCATTAAACCTGGTTTCGCTCAATATTTTGGAGGATAACGCAAGTTAGGTCTGGGATAGGTCTAGGATTTGCCCTCATCAGGCTCTTACTATCGCATATTTCTCATACTTCATGGCTAGATCCTGGGCTATTTCTGGATTGGATCACGTAGTAAAGTGGTACCACACTGAAACATTCAATGAAACCTGGTCTGGATAAATATTTTAGAGGATAACGCATCTTAGGTCTGGGTTAGGTCTAAGATTTGCCCACATCAGACTCATACTTTCGCACATTTCTCATACTTCATGGCTAGATCCTGGGCTATTTCTGGATTGGATCACGTAGTAATGTGGTACCACACTGAAACAGTCAATTAAACCTGGTATCGATCAATATTTTAGAGGATAACGCAAGTTAGGTCTGGGATAGGTCTGGGATTTGCCCTCATCAGGCTCATACTGTCGCGTTTTTCACATACTTGTTGAACAGATCCTGGGTTTTTTCTGGTTTGCATCACGTAGTAATGTGGGACCACACTGAAACTGTCAATTAAACCTGGTTTCGATCAATATTTTAGAGGATAACGCATGTTAGGTCTAGGTCAGGCCTGGTTTTTTCACTCATCAGAATCATACTTTCGCATTCTTCACATACTTGTTGAACAGATCCTGGGTTATTTTCTGGTTTGGATCACATAGTAATGTGGTACCACACTGAAGCAGTCGATTAAACCAGGTTTCGATCAATATTTTTGAGGATAACGCATGTTAGGTCTAGGTTAGGCCTGGGATTTTCACTCATCAGACTCATACTTTCGCATTCTTCACATACTTGTTGAACGGATCCTGGGTTTTTTCTGGTTTGGATCACATAGTAATGTGGGTCCACACTGAAACAATCAATTAAACCTGGTCTTGATAAATATTTTAGAGGATAACGCATGTTAGGTCTGGGATAGGTCTGGGATTTGCCCTCATCAGACTCATACTTTCGCACACTTCACATACTCGTTGAACAGATCCTGGGTTATTTTCTGGTTTGGATCACATAGTAATGTGGTACCACACTGAAACAGTCGATTAAACCAGGTTTCGATCAATATTTTAGAGAATAATTCATGTTAGGTCTAGGTTAGGTCTGGGATTTGCTCCCATCAGGCTCATTCTTTCGCATATTTCTCATACATGTAGAACAGATCCTGGGTTTTTTCTGTTTTGGATCACGTAGTAATGTGGGACCACACTGAAACAATCAATTAAACCTGGTCTTGATAAATATTTTAGAGGATAACGCATGTTAGGTCTGGGTTAGGTCTAGGACTTGCCCTCATCAGGCTCATACTTTCGCATATTGCTCATACTTCATGGCTAGATCCTGGGCTGTTTCTGGATTGTATCACGTAGTAATGTGGTACCACGCTGAAACAGTCAATTAAACCTGATTTCGATCAATATTTTAGAGGATAACGCAAGTTAGGTCTGGGGTAGGTCTAGGATTTGCCCTCATCAGGCTCTTACTTTCGCATATTTCTCATACTTCATGGCTAGATCCTGGGCTATTTCTGGATTGGATCACGTAGTAAAGTGGTACCACACTGAAACATTCAATGAAAGCTGGTCTGGATAAATATTTTAGAGGATAACGCATGTTAGGTCAAGGTTAGGTCTAAGATTTGCCCTCATCAGGCTCACAGTTTCGCGTTTTTCACATACTTGTTGAACAGATCCCGGGTTTTTTCTGGTTTGGATCACGTAGTAATGTGGTACCACACTAAAACAGTCAATTAAACCTGGTTTCGATCAATATTTTGGAGGATAACGCAAGTTAGGTCTGGGATAGGTCTGGGATTTGCTCTCATCAGGCTCATTCTTTCGCATATTTCTCATACTTGATGGCTAGATCCTGAGCTTTTTCTGGATTGCATCACGTAGTAGTGTGGTACCACACTGAAACAGTCCATTAAACCTGGTTTCGCTCAATATTTTAGAGGATAACGCATGTTAGGTCTAGGTCAGGCCTGGTTTTTTCACTCATCAGTATCATACTTTCGCATTCTTCATATACTTGTTGAACAGATCCTGGGTTTTTTCTGGTTTGGATCCCGTAGTAGTGTGGTACCACACTGAAACAGTCCATTAAACCTGGTTTCGCTCAATATTTTAGAGGATAACGCATGTTAGGTCTAGGTTAGGCCTGGGATTTTCACTCATCAGACTCATACTTTCGCATTCTTCACATACTTGTTGAACGGATCCTGGGTTTTTTCTGGTTTGGATCACATAGTAATGTGGGTCCACACTGAAACAATCAATTAAACCTGGTCTTGATAAATATTTTAGAGGATAACGCATGTTAGGTCTGGGATAGGTCTGGGATTTGCCCTCATCAGACTCATACTTTCGCACACTTCACATACTCGTTGAACAGATCCTGGGTTATTTTCTGGTTTGGATCACATAGTAATGTGGTACCACACTGAAACAGTCGATTAAACCAGGTTTCGATCAATATTTTAGAGAATAATTCATGTTAGGTCTAGGTTAGGTCTGGGATTTGCTCCCATCAGGCTCATTCTTTCGCATATTTCTCATACATGTAGAACAGATCCTGGGTTTTTTCTGTTTTGGATCACGTAGTAATGTGGGACCACACTGAAACAATCAATTAAACCTGGTCTTGATAAATATTTTAGAGGATAACGCATGTTAGGTCTGGGTTAGGTCTAGGACTTGCCCTCATCAGGCTCATACTTTCGCATATTGCTCATACTTCATGGCTAGATCCTGGGCTGTTTCTGGATTGTATCACGTAGTAATGTGGTACCACGCTGAAACAGTCAATTAAACCTGATTTCGATCAATATTTTAGAGGATAACGCAAGTTAGGTCTGGGATAGGTCTAGGATTTGCCCTCATCAGGCTCTTACTTTCGCATATTTCTCATACTTCATGGCTAGATCCTGGGCTATTTCTGGATTGGATCACGTAGTAAAGTGGTACCACACTGAAACATTCAATGAAAGCTGGTCTGGATAAATATTTTAGAGGATAACGCATGTTAGGTCAAGGTTAGGTCTAAGATTTGCCCTCATCAGGCTCACAGTTTCGCGTTTTTCACATACTTGTTGAACAGATCCGGGGCTTTTTCTGGTTTGGATCACGTAGTAATGTGGTACCACACTGAAACAGTTCATTAAACCTGGTTTCGCTCAATATTTTAGAGGATACCGCATGTTAGGTCTAGGTTAGGTCTGGGATTTGTTGTCATCAGGCTCATTCTTTCGCATATTTCTCATACTAGATGGCTAGATCCTGGGCTTTTTCTAGATTGCATCACGTAGTAATGTAGTACCACACTGAAACAGTCAATGAAACCATGTTTCCATCAATATTTTAGAAGACAACGCAAGTTAGGTCTAGGTAAGGCCTGAGATTTTCACTGATCAGACTCATACTTTCGCTTTCTTCACATACTTGTTGTACGGATCCTCGGTTTTTTCTGGTTTGGATCACGTAGTAATGTGGTACCACACTGAAACATTCAATTAAACCTGGTCTTGATAAATATTTTAGAGAATAACGCATGTTAGGACTGGGTTAGGTCTAGGATTTGCCCTCATCGGGCTCATACTTTCGCATATTTCTCATACTTCATGGCTAGATCCTGGGCTATTTCTGGATTGGATCACGTAGTAAAGTGGTACCACACTGAAACATTCAATGAAACCTGGTCTGGATAAATATTTTGGAGGATAACGCATGTTAGGTCAAGGTTAGGTCTAAGATTTGCCCTCATCAGGCTCACAGTTTCGCGTTTTTCACATACTTGTTGAACAGATCCAGGGTTTTTTCTGGTTTGGATCACGTAGTAATGTGGTACCACACTGGAACATTAAATTAAACCTGGTCTTGATAAATATTTTAGAGGATAACGCATGTTAGGTCTGGGTTAGGTCTGTGATTTGCCCTCATCAGGGTCATACTTTCGCAGTTTTAACATGCATGTTGACCTGATCGAGGGTTTTTTTTGCTTTGGTTCACGTAGTAAAGTGGTACCACACTAAAACAGTCAATTAAACCTGGTTTCGATCAATATTTTAGAGGATAACGCATGTTAGGTCTGGGATAGGTCTGGGATTAGCCCTCATCAGGGTCATACTGTCGCACACTTGACATACTTCATGGCTAGATCCTGGGCTGTTTCTGGATTGTATCACGTAGTAATGTGGTACCACGCTGAAACAGTCAATTAAACCTGATTTCGATCAATATTTTAGAGGATAACGCAAGTTAGGTCTGGGATATGTCTAGGATTTGCCCTCATCAGGCTCTTACTTTCGCATATTTCTCATACTTCATGGCTAGATCCAGGGCTATTTCTGGATTGGATCACGTAGTAAAGTGGTACCACACTGAAACAATCAATGAAACCTGGTCTGGATAAATAGTTTAGAGGATAACGCAAGTTAGGTCTGGGATAGGTCTAGGATTTGCCCTCATCAGGCTCTTACTTTCGCATATTTCTCATACTTCATGGCTAGATCCAGGGCTATTTCTGGATTGGATCACGTAGTAAAGTGGTACCACACTGAAACAATCAATGAAACTTGGTCTGGATAAATAGTTTAGAGGATATCGCATGTTAGGTCAAGGTTAGGTCTAAGATTTGCCCTCATCAGGCTCACAGTTTCGCGTTTTTCACATAGTTGTTGAACAGATCCTGGGTTGTTTCTGGTTTGGATCTCGTAGTAATGTGGTACCACACTGAAACATTCAATTAAACCTGGTCTTGATAAATACTTTAGAGAATAACGCATGTTAGGTCTGGGTTAGGTCTAGGATTTGCCCTCATCGGGCTCATACTTTCGCATATTTCTCATACTTCATGGCTAGATCCTGGGCTATTTCTGGATTGGATCACGTAGTAAAGTGGTACCACACTGAAACATTCAATGAAACCTGGTCTGGATAAATATTTTAGAGGATAACGCATCTTAGGTCTGGGTTAGGTCTAAGATTTGCCCTCATCAGGCTCACAGTTTCGCGTTTTTCACATACTTGTTGAACAGATCCTGGGTTTTTTCTGGTTTGGATCACGTAGTAATGTGGTACCACACTAAAACAGTCAATTAAACCTGGTTTCGATCAATATTTTGGAGGATAACGCAAGTTAGGTCTGGGATTTGCTCTCATCAGGCTCATTCTTTCGCATATTTCTCATACTTGATGGCTAGATCCTGAGCTTTTTCTGGATTGCATCACGTAGTAGTGTGGTACCACACTGAAACAGTCCATTAAACCTGGTTTCGCTCAATATTTTAGAGGATAACGCATGTTAGGTCTAGGTCAGGCCTGGTTTTTTCACTCATCAGAATCATACTTTCGCATTCTTCACATACTTGTTGAACGGATCCTGGGTTATTTTCTGGTTTGGATCACATAGTAATGTGGTACCACACTGAAACAGTCGATTAAACCAGGTTTCGATCAATATTTTTGAGGATAACGCATGTTAGGTCTAGGTTAGTCCTGGGATTTTCACTCATCAGACTCATACTTTCGCATTCTTCACATACTTGTTGAACGGATCCTGGGTTTTTTCTGGTTTGGATCACATAGTAATGTGGGTCCACACTGAAACAATCAATTAAACCTGGTCTTGATAAATATTTTAGAGGATAACGCATGTTAGGTCTGGGATAGGTCTGGGATTTGCCCTCATCAGGCTCTTACTTTCGCATATTTCTCATACTTCATGGCTAGATCCAGGGCTATTTCTGGATTGGATCACGTAGCAAAGTGGTACCACACTGAAACAATCAATGAAACTTGGTCTGGATAAATAGTTTAGAGGATATCGCATGTTAGGTCAAGGTTAGGTCTAAGATTTGCCCTCATCAGGCTCACAGTTTCGCGTTTTTCACATAGTTGTTGAACAGATCCTGGGTTGTTTCTGGTTTGGATCTCGTAGTAATGTGGTACCACACTGAAACATTCAATTAAACCTGGTCTTGATAAATACTTTAGAGAATAACGCATGTTAGGTCTGGGTTAGGTCTAGGATTTGCCCTCATCGGGCTCATACTTTCGCATATTTCTCATACTTCATGGCTAGATCCTGGGCTATTTCTGGATTGGATCACGTAGTAAAGTGGTACCACACTGAAACATTCAATGAAACCTGGTCTGGATAAATATTTTAGAGGATAACGCATCTTAGGTCTGGGTTAGGTCTAAGATTTGCCCTCATCAGGCTCACAGTTTCGCGTTTTTCACATACTTGTTGAACAGATCCTGGGTTTTTTCTGGTTTGGATCACGTAGTAATGTGGTACCACACTAAAACAGTCAATTAAACCTGGTTTCGATCAATATTTTGGAGGATAACGCAAGTTAGGTCTGGGATTTGCTCTCATTAGGCTCATTCTTTCGCATATTTCTCATACTTGATGGCTAGATCCTGAGCTTTTTCTGGATTGCATCACGTAGTAGTGTGGTACCACACTGAAACAGTCCATTAAACCTGGTTTCGCTCAATATTTTAGAGGATAACGCATGTTAGGTCTAGGTCAGGCCTGGTTTTTTCACTCATCAGTATCATACTTTCGCATTCTTCACATACTTGTTGAACAGATCCTGGGTTTTTTCTGGTTTGGATCCCGTAGTAGTGTGGTACCACACTGAAACAGTCCATTAAACCTGGTTTCGCTCAATATTTTAGAGGATAACGCATGTTAGGTCTAGGTCAGGCCTGGTTTTTTCACTCATCAGAATCATACTTTCGCATTCTTCACATACTTGTTGAACGGATCCTGGGTTATTTTCTGGTTTGGATCACATAGTAATGTGGTACCACACTGAAACAGTCGATTAAACCAGGTTTCGATCAATATTTTTGAGGATAACGCATGTTAGGTCTAGGTTAGGCCTGGGATTTTCACTCATCAGACTCATACTTTCGCATTCTTCACATACTTGTTGAACGGATCCTGGGTTTTTTCTGGTTTGGATCACATAGTAATGTGGGTCCACACTGAAACAATCAATTAAACCTGGTCTTGATAAATATTTTAGAGGATAACGCATGTTAGGTCTGGGATAGGTCTGGGATTTGCCCTCATCAGACTCATACTTTCGCACACTTCACATACTCGTTGAACAGATCCTGGGGTATTTTCTGGTTTGGATCACATAGTAATGTGGTACCACACTGAAACAGTCGATTAAACCAGGTTTCGATCAATATTTTAGAGAATAATTCTTGTTAGGTCTAGGTTAGGTCTGGGATTTGCTCCCATCAGGCTCATTCTTTCGCATATTTCTCATACATGTAGAACAGATCCTGGGTTTTTTCTGTTTTGGATCACGTAGTAATGTGGGACCACACTGAAACAATCAATTAAACCTGGTCTTGATAAATATTTTAGAGGATAACGCATGTTAGGTCTGGGTTAGGTCTAGGACTTGCCCTCATCAGGCTCATACTTTCGCATATTGCTCATACTTCATGGCTAGATCCTGGGCTGTTTCTGGTTTGGATCACGTAGTAATGTGGTACCACGCTGAAACAGTCAATTAAACCTGATTTCGATCAATATTTTAGAGGATAACGCAAGTTAGGTCTGGGATAGGTCTAGGATTTGCCCTCATCAGGCTCTTACTTTCGCATATTTCTCATACTTCATGGCTAGATCCTGGGCTATTTCTGGATTGGATCACGTAGTAAAGTGGTACCACACTGAAACATTCAATGAAAGCTGGTCTGGATAAATATTTTAGAGGATAACGCATGTTAGGTCAAGGTTAGGTCTAAGATTTGCCCTCATCAGGCTCACAGTTTCGCGTTTTTCACATACTTGTTGAACAGATCCTGGGCTTTTTCTGGTTTGGATCACGTAGTAATGTGGTACCACACTGAAACAGTTCATTAAACCTGGTTTCGCTCAATATTTTAGAGGATACCGCATGTTAGGTCTAGGTTAGGTCTGGGATTTGTTGTCATCAGGCTCATTCTTTCGCATATTTCTCATACTAGCTGGCTAGATCCTGGGCTTTTTCTAGATTGCATCACGTAGTAATGTAGTACCACACTGAAACAGTCAATGAAACCATGTTTCCATCAATATTTTAGAAGACAACGCAAGTTAGGTCTAGGTAAGGCCTGAGATTTTCACTGATCAGACTCATACTTTCGCATTCTTCACATACTTGTTGTACGGATCCTCGGTTTTTTCTGGTTTGGATCACGTAGTAATGTGGTACCACACTGAAACATTCAATTAAACCTGGTCTTGATAAATATTTTAGAGAATAACGCATGTTAGGACTGGGTTAGGTCTAGGATTTGCCCTCATCGGGCTCATACTTTCGCATATTTCTCATACTTCATGGCTAGATCCTGGGCTATTTCTGGATTGGATCACGTAGTAAAGTGGTACCACACTGAAACATTCAATGAAACCTGGTCTGGATAAATATTTTGGAGGATAACGCATGTTAGGTCAAGGTTAGGTCTAAGATTTGCCCTCATCAGGCTCACAGTTTCGCGTTTTTCACATACTTGTTGAACAGATCCAGGGTTTTTTCTGGTTTGGATCACGTAGTAATGTGGTACCACACTGGAACATTAAATTAAACCTGGTCTTGATAAATATTTTAGAGGATAACGCATGTTAGGTCGGGGTTAGGTCTGTGATTTGCCCTCATCAGGGTCATACTTTCGCAGTTTTAACATGCATGTTGACCTGATCGAGGGTTTTTTTTGCTTTGGTTCACGTAGTAAAGTGGTACCACACTAAAACAGTCAATTAAACCTGGTTTCGATCAATATTTTAGAGGATAACGCATGTTAGGTCTGGGATAGGTCTGGGATTAGCCCTCATCAGGGTCATACTGTCGCACACTTGACATACTCGTTGATCAGATCCTGGGTTTTTTTCTGGTTTGGATCACGTAGTAATGTGGTACCACACTGAAACAGTCGATTAAACCTGGTTTCGATCAATATTATTGAGGATAACGCATGTTAGGTCTAGGTTAGGCCTGGGATTTTCACTCATCAGACTCATACTTTCGCATTCTTCACATACTTGTTGAACGGACCCTGGGTTTTTTCTGGTTTGGATCACGTAGTAATGTGGGACCACACTGAAACAATCAATTAAACCTGGTCTTGATAAATATTTTAGAGGATAACGCATGTTAGGTCTGGGTTAGGCCTAGGATTTGCCCTCATCAGGCTCATACTTTCGCATATTGCTCATACTTCATGGCTAGATCCTGGGCTGTTTCTGGATTGTATCACGTAGTAATGTGGTACCACGCTGAAACAGTCAATTAAACCTGATTTCGATCAATATTTTAGAGGATAACGCAAGTTAGGTCTGGGATAGGTCTAGGATTTGCCCTCATCAGGCTCTTACTTTCGCATATTTCTCATACTTCATGGCTAGATCCAGGGCTATTTCTGGATTGGATCACGTAGTAAAGTGGTACCACACTGAAACAATCAATGAAACCTGGTCTGGATAAATAGTTTAGAGGATAACGCATGTTAGGTCAAGGTTAGGTCTAAGATTTGCCCTCATCAGGCTCACAGTTTCGCGTTTTTCACATAGTTGTTGAACAGATCCTGGGTTGTTTCTGGTTTGGATCACGTAGTAATGTGGTACCACACTGAAACATTCAATTAAACCTGGTCTTGATAAATACTTTAGAGGATAACGCATGTTAGGTCTGGGTTAGGTCTGTGATTTGCCCTCATCAGGGTCATACTTTCGCATATTTCTCATACTTCATGGCTAGATCCTGGGCTATTTCTGGATTGGATCACGTAGTAAAGTGGTACCACACTGAAACATTCAATGAAACCTGGTCTGGATAAATAGTTTAGAGGATAACGCATGTTAGGTCAAGGTTAGGTCTAAGATTTGCCCTCTTCAGGCTCACAGTTTCGGGTTTTTCACATACTTGTTGAACAGATCCAGGGTTTTTGTCTGGTTTGGATCACGTAGTAATGTGGTACCACACTGAAACATTAAATTAAACCTGGTCTTGATAAATATTTTAGAGGATAACGCATGTTAGGTCTGGGTTAGGTCTGTGATTTGCCCTCATCAGGGTCATACTTTCGCATATTTCTCATACTTCATGGCTAGATCCTCGGCTATTTCTGGATTGGATCACGCAGTAATGTGGTACCACACTGAAACATTCAATTAAACCTGGTCTTGATAAATACTTTAGAGAATAACGCATGTTAGGTCTGGGTTAGGTCTAGGATTTGCCCTCATCGGGCTCATACTTTCGCATATTTCTCATACTTCATGGCTAGATCCTGGGCTATTTCTGGATTGGATCACGTAGTAAAGTGGTACCGCACTGAAACATTCAATGAAACCTGGTCTGGATAAATAGTTTAGAGGATAACGCATGTTAGGTCAAGGTTAGGTCTAAGATTTGCCCTCTTCAGGATCACAGTTTCGCGTTTTTCACATACTTGTTGAACAGATCCAGGGTTTTTTCTGGTTTGGATCACGTAGTAATGTGGTACCACACTGAAACATTAAATTAAACCTGGTCTTGATAAATATTTTAGAGGATAACGCATGTTAGGTCTGGGTTAGGTCTGTGATTTGCCCTCATCAGGGTCATACTTTCGCAGTTTTAACATGCATGTTGACCTGATCGAGGGTTTTTTTTGCTTTGGATCACGTAGTAAAGTGGTACCACACTAAAACAATCAATTAAACCTCGTTTCGATCAATATTTTAGAGGATAACGCAAGTTAGGTCTGGGATAGGTCTGGGATTTGACCTCATCAGACTCATACCTTCGCACCCTTCACATACTCGTTGAACAGATCCTGGGTTATTTTCTGGTTTGGATCACATAGTAATGTGGTACCACAATGAAACAGTCGATTAAACCAGGTTTCGATCAATATTTTTGAGGATAACGCATGTTAGGTCTAGGTTATGCCTGGGATTTTCACACATCAGACTCATACTTTCGCATTCTTCACATACTTGTTGAACGGATCCTGGGTTTTTTCTGGTTTGGATCACGTAGCAATGTGGGACCACACTGAAACAGTCAATTAAACCTGGTTTCGATCAATATTTAAGAGAATAATTCATGTTAGGTCTAGGTTAGGTCTGGGATTTGCTCTTATCAGGCACATTCTTTCGCATATTTCTCATACTTGATGGCTAGATCCTGAGCTTTTTCTGGATTGCATAACGTAGTAATGAAGTACAACACTGAAACAGTCAATTAAACCTGGTTTCCATCAATATTTTAGAGGATAACGCAAGTTAGGTCTGGGATAGGTCTGGGATTCGCCCTAATCAGGCTCATACATTCGCGTTTTTCACGTACTTGTTGAACTGATCCTGGGTTTTTTCTGGTTTGGATCACGTAGTAATGTGGTACCACACTGAAACAGTCGATTAAACCTCGTTTCGATCAATATTTTAGAGGATAACGCAAGTTAGGTCTGGGATAGGTCTGGGATTTGACCTCATCATACTCATACCTTCGCACCGTTCACATACTCGTTGAACAGATCCTGGGTTATTTTCTGCTTTGGATCACGTAGTAAAGTGGTGCCACACTGAAACAGTCCATTAAACCTGGTTTCCATCAATATTTTAGAGGACAACGCATGTTAGGTCTAGGTTAGGCCTGCGATTTGCCCTCATCAGGCTCATACTTTCGCATATTTCTCATACTTCATGGCTAGATCCTGGGCTGTTTCTGGATTATATCACGTAGTAATGTGATACCACGCTGAAACAGTCGATTAAACCTGGTTTCGATCAATATTTTAGAGGATAAAGCAAGTTAAGTCTGGGATAGGTCTGGGATTTGACCTGATCAGACTCATACTTTCGCACACTTCACATACTCGTTGAACTGATCCAGGGTTATTTTCTGGTTTGGATCACATAGTAATGTGGTACCACACTGAAACAGTCGATTAAACCAGGTTTCGATCAATATTTTTGAGGATAACGCATGTTAGGTCTGGGTTAGGTCTGGGATTTGCTCTCATCAGGCTCATTCTTTCGCATATTTCTCATACTTGATGGCTAGATCCTGGGCTTTTTCTGGGTCGCATCACGTAGTAATGAAGTACAACACTGAAACAGTCAATTAAACCAGGTTTCCATCAATATTTTAGAGGATAACGCATGTTAGGTCTAGGTTAGGTCTGGGATTTTCACTCGTCAGACTCATGCTTTCGCATTCTTCACATACTTGTTGAACGGATCCTGGGTTTTTTCTGGTTGGGATCCCGTAGTAGTGTGGTACCACACTGAAACAGTCCATTAAACCTGGTTTCGCTCAATATTTTAGAGGATAACGCATGTTAGGTCTAGGTCAGGCCTGGGATTTTCACTCATCAGACTCATACTTTCGCATTCTTCACATACTTGTTGAACGGATCCTGGGTTTTTTCTGGTTTGGATCACGTAGTAATGTGGGACCACACTGAAACAATCAATTACACCTGGTTTCGATCAATGTTTAAGAGAATAACGCAAGTTAGGTCTGGGATAGGTCTGGGATTTGACCTCGTCAGACTCATACTTTCGCACCCTTCACATACTCGTTGAACAGATCCTGGGTTACTTTCTGGTTTGGATCACATTGTAATGTGGTACCACACTGAAACAGTCGATTAAACCAGGTTTCGATCAGTATTTTTGAGGATAACGCATGTTAGGTCTAGGTTAGGTCTGGTATTTTCACTCATCAGACTCATACTTTCGCATTCTTCACATACTTGTTGAACGGATCCTAGGTTTTTTCTGGTTTGGATCACGTAGTAATGTGGGACCACACTGAAACAATCAATTACACCTGGTTTCGATCAATGTTTAAGAGAATAACGCAAGTTAGGTCTGGGATAGGTCTGGGTTTTGCCCTCATCAGGCTCATACTTTCGCGTTTTTCACATACTTGTTGAACAGATCCTGGGTTTTTTCTGGTTTGGATCACGTAGTAGTGTGGTACCACACTGAAACAGTCCATTAAACCTGGTTTCGCTCAATATTTTAGAGGATAACGCATGTTAGGTCTAGTTTAGGTCTGGGATTTGCTCTCATCAGGCTCATTCTTTCGCATATTTCTCAAACTTGATGGCTAGATCCTGGGCTTTTTCTGGATTGCATCACGTAGTAATGAAGTACAACACTGAAACAGTCAATTAAACCTGGTTTCCATCAATATTTTAGAGGACAACGCAAGTTAGGTCTGGGATAGGTCTGGGATTTGCCCTCATCAAGCTCATACTTTCGCGTTTTTCACATACTTGTTGAACAGATCCTGGGTTTTTTCTGGTTGGGATCCCGTAGTAGTGTGGTACCACACTGAAACAGTCCATTAAACCTGGTTTCGCTCAATATTTTAGAGGATAACGCATGTTAGGTCTAGGTCAGGCCTGGGATTTTCACTCATCAGACTCATACTTTCGCATTCTTCACATACTTGTTGAACGGATCCTGGGTTTTTTCTGGTTTGGATCACGTAGTAATGTGGGACCACACTGAAACAATCAATTAAACCTGGTCTTGATAAATATTTTAGAGGATAACGCATGTTAGGTCTGGGTTAGGTCTAGGATTTGCCCTCGTCAGGCTCATACTTTCGCATATTTCTCATACTTCATGGCTAGATCCTGGGCTATTTCTGGATTGGATCACGTAGTAATGTGGTTCCACACTGGAACAGTCCATTAAACCTGGTTTGGATCAATATCTTAGAGGATAACGCATGTTAGGTCTAGGTTAGGTCTGGGATTTTCACTCATCAGACCCATACTTTCGCATTCTTCACATACTTGTTGAACGGATCCTGGGTTTTTTCTGGTTTGCATCACGTAGTAACGTGGGACCACACTGAAACAGTCAATTAAACCTGGTTTCGATCAATATTTTAGAGGATAACGCAAGTTAGGTCTGGGATAGGTCTGGGTTTTGCCCTCATCAGGCTCATACTTTCGCGTTTTTCACATACTTGTTGAACAGATCCTGGGTTTTTTCTGGTTTGGATCACGTAGTAGTGTGGTACCACACAGAAACAGTCCATTAAACCTGGTTGCGATCAATATTTTAGAGGATAACGCATGTTAGGTCTGGGTTAGGTCAAGGATTTGCCCTCATCAGGCTCATTCTTTCGCATATTTCTTATACTTGATGGCTAGATCCTGGGCTATTTCTGGATTGGATCACGTAGTAATGTGGTTCCACACTGGAACAGTCCATTAAACCTGGTTTGGATCAATATCTTAGAGGATAACGCATGTTAGGTCTAGGTTAGGTCTGGTATTTTCACTCATCAGACCCATACTTTCGCATTCTTCACATACTTGTCGAACGGATCCTGGGTTTTTTCTGGTTTGGATCACGTAGTAATGTGGGACCACACTGAAACAATCAATTAAACCTGGTCTTGATAAATATTTTAGAGGATAACGCATGTTAGGTCTGGGATAGGTCTGGGATTTGCCCTCATCAGACTCATACTTTCGCACATTTCACATACTTGTTGAACAGATCCTGGGTTATTTTCTGGTTTGGATCACATAGTAATGTGGTGCCACACTGAAACAGTCGATTAAACCAGGTTTCGATCAATATTTTTGAGGATAACGCATGTTAGGTCTAGGTTAGCCCTGGGATTTTCACTCATCAAACTCATACTTTCGCATTCTTCACATACTTGTTGAACGGATCCTGGGTTTTTTCTGGTTTGCATCACGTAGTAACGTGGGACCACACTGAAACAGTCAATTAAACCTGGTTTCGATCAATATTTTAGAGGATAACGCAAGTTAGGTCTGGGATAGGTCTGGGTTTTGCCCTCATCAGGCTCATACTTTCGCGTTTTTCACATACTTGTTGAACAGATCCTGGGTTTTTTCTGGTTTGGATCACGTAGTAGTGTGGTACCACACAGAAACAGTCCATTAAACCTGGTTGCGATCAATATTTTAGAGGATAACGCATGTTAGGTCTGGGTTAGGTCTAGGATTTGCCCTCATCAGGCTCATTCTTTCGCATATTTCTTATACTTGATGGCTAGATCCTAGGCTTTTTCTGGATTGCATCACGTAGTAATGTGGTACCACACTGAAGCATTCAATTAAACCTGGTCTTGATAAATATTTTAGAGGATAACGCATGTTAGGTCTGGGACAGGTGTGGGATTTGCCATCATCAGGCTCATACTTTCGCAGTTTTAACATGCATGCTGACCTGATCGAGGGTTTTTTCTGCTTTGGATCACGTAGTAAAGTGGTACCACACTAAAACTGTCAATTAAACATGGTTTCGATCAATATTTTAGAGGATATCGCAAGTTAGGTCTGGGATAGGTCTGTGATTTGCCCTCATCAGACTCATACTTTCGCACACTTCACTTACTCGTTGATCAGATCCTAGGTTTTTTTCTGGTTTGGTTCACGTAGTAATGTGGTACCACACTGAAACATTCATTTAAACCTGGTCTTGATAAATATTTTAGAGGATAACGCATGTTAGGTCTGGGTTATGTCTAGGATTTGCCCTCATCAGGCTCATACTTTCGCATATTTCTCATACTTCATGGCTAGATCCTGGGCTATTTCTGGATTGTATCACGTAGTAATGTGGTACCACGCTGAAACACTCAATTAAACCTGGTCTTGATAAATATTTTAGAGGATAACGCGAGTTAGGTCTGGGATAGGTCTAAGATTTGCCCTCATCAGGCTCACAGTTTCACGTTTTTCACATACTTGTTGAACGGATCCTGTGCTTTTTCTGGTTTGGAACACGTAGTAATGTGGGACCACACTGAAACAATCAATTAAACCTGGTCTTGATAAATATTTTAGAGGATAACGCATGTTAGGTCTGGGTTAGGTCTGTGATTTGCCCTCATCAGGGTCATACTTTCGCATATTTCTCATACTTCATGGCTAGATCCTCGGCTATTTCTGGATTGGATCACGCAGTAATGTGGTACCACACTGAAACATTCAATTAAACCTGGTCTTGATAAATACTTTAGAGAATAACGCATGTTAGGTCTGGGTTAGGTCTAGGATTTGCCCTCATCGGGCTCATACTTTCGCATATTTCTCATACTTCATGGCTAGATCCTGGGCTATTTCTGGATTGTATCACGTAGTAATGTGGTACCACACTGAAACAGTTCATTAAACCTGGTTTCGCTCAATATTTTAGAGGATACCGCATGTTAGGTCTAGGTTAGGTCTGGGATTTGTTGTCATCAGGCTCATTCTTTCGCATATTTCTCATACTAGCTGGCTAGATCCTGGGCTTTTTCTAGATTGCATCACGTAGTAATGTAGTACCACACTGAAACAGTCAATGAAACCATGTTTCCATCAATATTTTAGAAGACAACGCAAGTTAGGTCTAGGTAAGGCCTGAGATTTTCACTGATCAGACTCATACTTTCGCATTCTTCACATACTTGTTGTACGGATCCTCGGTTTTTTCTGGTTTGGATCACGTAGTAATGTGGTACCACACTGAAACATTCAATTAAACCTGGTCTTGATAAATATTTTAGAGAATAACGCATGTTAGGACTGGGTTAGGTCTAGGATTTGCCCTCATCGGGCTCATACTTTCGCATATTTCTCATACTTCATGGCTAGATCCTGGGCTATTTCTGGATTGGATCACGTAGTAAAGTGGTACCACACTGAAACATTCAATGAAACCTGGTCTGGATAAATATTTTGGAGGATAACGCATGTTAGGTCAAGGTTAGGTCTAAGATTTGCCCTCATCAGGCTCACAGTTTCGCGTTTTTCACATACTTGTTGAACAGATCCAGGGTTTTTTCTGGTTTGGATCACGTAGTAATGTGGTACCACACTGGAACATTAAATTAAACCTGGTCTTGATAAATATTTTAGAGGATAACGCATGTTAGGTCTGGGTTAGGTCTGTGATTTGCCCTCATCAGGGTCATACTTTCGCAGTTTTAACATGCATGTTGACCTGATCGAGGGTTTTTTTTGCTTTGGTTCACGTAGTAAAGTGGTACCACACTAAAACAGTCAATTAAACCTGGTTTCGATCAATATTTTAGAGGATAACGCATGTTAGGTCTGGGATAGGTCTGGGATTAGCCCTCATCAGGGTCATACTGTCGCACACTTGACATACTCGTTGATCAGATCCTGGGTTTTTTTCTGGTTTGGATCACGTAGTAATGTGGTACCACACTGAAACAGTCGATTAAACCTGGTTTCGATCAATATTATTGAGGATAACGCATGTTAGGTCTAGGTTAGGCCTGGGATTTTCACTCATCAGACTCATACTTTCGCATTCTTCCCATACTTGTTGAACGGACCCTGGGTTTTTTCTGGTTTGGATCACGTAGTAATGTGGGACCACACTGAAACAATCAATTAAACCTGGTCTTGATAAATATTTTAGAGGATAACGCATGTTAGGTCTGGGTTAGGCCTAGGATTTGCCCTCATCAGGCTCATACTTTCGCATATTGCTCATACTTCATGGCTAGATCCTGGGCTGTTTCTGGATTGTATCACGTAGTAATGTGGTACCACGCTGAAACAGTCAATTAAACCTGATTTCGATCAATATTTTAGAGGATAACGCAAGTTAGGTCTGGGATAGGTCTAGGATTTGCCCTCATCAGGCTCTTACTTTCGCATATTTCTCATACTTCATGGCTAGATCCAGGGCTATTTCTGGATTGGATCGCGTAGTAAAGTGGTACCACACTGAAACAATCAATGAAACCTGGTCTGGATAAATAGTTTAGAGGATAACGCATGTTAGGTCAAGGTTAGGTCTAAGATTTGCCCTCATCAGGCTCACAGTTTCGCGTTTTTCACATAGTTGTTGAACAGATCCTGGGTTGTTTCTGGTTTGGATCACGTAGTAATGTGGTACCACACTGAAACATTCAATTAAACCTGGTCTTGATAAGTACTTTAGAGGATAACGCATGTTAGGTCTGGGTTAGGTCTGTGATTTGCCCTCATCAGGGTCATACTTTCGCATATTTCTCATACTTCATGGCTAGATCCTGGGCTATTTCTGGATTGGATCACGTAGTAAAGTGGTACCACACTGAAACATTCAATGAAACCTGGTCTGGATAAATAGTTTAGAGGATAACGCATGTTAGGTCAAGGTTAGGTCTAAGATTTGCCCTCTTCAGCCTCACAGTCTCGCGTTTTTCACATACTTGTTGAACAGATCCAGGGTTTTTGTCTGGTTTGGATCACGTAGTAATGCGGTACCACACTGAAACATTAAATTAAACCTGGTCTTGATAAATATTTTAGAAGATAACGCATGTTAGGTCTGGGTTAGGTCTGTGATTTGCCCTCATCAGGGTCATACTTTCGCATATTTCTCATACTTCATGGCTAGATCCTCGGCTATTTCTGGATTGGATCACGCAGTAATGTGGTACCACACTGAAACATTCAATTAAACCTGGTCTTGATAAATACTTTAGAGAATAACGCATGTTAGGTCTGGGTTAGGTCTAGGATTTGCCCTCATCGGGCTCATACTTTCGCATATTTCTCATACTTCAAGGCTAGATCCTGGGCTATTTCTGGATTGGATCACGTAGTAAAGTGGTACCGCACTGAAACATTCAATGAAACCTGGTCTGGATAAATAGTTTAGAGGATAACGCATGTTTGGTCAAGGTTAGGTCTAAGATTTGCCCTCTTCAGGCTCACAGTTTCGCGTTTTTCACATACTTGTTGAACAGATCCAGGGTTTTTTCTGGTTTGGATCACGTAGTAATGTGGTACCACACTGAAACATTAAATTAAACCTGGTCTTGATAAATATTTTAGAGGATAACGCATGTTAGGTCTGGGTTAGGTCTGTGATTTGCCCTCATCAGGGTCATACTTTCGCAGTTTTAACATGCATGTTGACCTGATCGAGGGTTTTTTTTGCTTTGGATCACGTAGTAAAGTGGTACCACACTAAAACAATCAATTAAACCTCGTTTCGATCAATATTTTAGAGGATAACGCAAGTTAGGTCTGGGATAGGTCTGGGATTTGACCTCATCAGACTCATACCTTCGCACCCTTCACATACTCGTTGAACAGATCCTGGGTTATTTTCTGGTTTGGATCACATAGTAATGTGGTACCACAATGAAACAGTCGATTAAACCAGGTTTCGATCAATATTTTTGAGGATAACGCATGTTAGGTCTAGGTTATGCCTGGGATTTTCACACATCAGACTCATACTTTCGCATTCTTCACATACTTGTTGAACGGATCCTGGGTTTTTTCTGGTTTGGATCACGTAGCAATGTGGGACCACACTGAAACAGTCAATTAAACCTGGTTTCGATCAATATTTAAGAGAATAATTCATGTTAGGTCTAGGTTAGGTCTGGGATTTGCTCTTATCAGGCACATTCTTTCGCATATTTCTCATACTTGATGGCTAGATCCTGAGCTTTTTCTGGATTGCATAACGTAGTAATGAAGTACAACACTGAAACAGTCAATTAAACCTGGTTTCCATCAATATTTTAGAGGATAACGCAAGTTAGGTCTGGGATAGGTCTGGGATTCGCCCTAATCAGGCTCATACATTCGCGTTTTTCACGTACTTGTTGAACTGATCCTGGGTTTTCTCTGGTTTGGATCACGTAGTAATGTGGTACCACACTGAAACAGTCGATTAAACCTCGTTTCGATCAATATTTTAGAGGATAACGCAAGTTAGGTCTGGGATAGGTCTGGGATTTGACCTGATCAGACTCATACTTTCGCACACTTCACATACTCATTGAACTGATCCTGGGTTATTTTCTGGTTTGGATCACATAGTAATGTGGTACCACACTGAAACAGTCGATTAAACCAGGTTTCGATCAATATTTTTGAGGATAACGCATGTTAGGTCTGGGTTAGGTCTGGGATTTGCTCTCATCAGGCTCATTCTTTCGCATATTTCTCATACTTGATGGCTAGATCCTGGGCTTTTTCTGGGTCGCATCACGTAGTAATGAAGTACAACACTGAAACAGTCAATTAAACCAGGTTTCCATCAATATTTTAGAGAATAACGCATGTTAGGTCTAGGTTAGGTCTGGGATTTTCACTCGTCAGACTCATGCTTTCGCATTCTTCACATACTTGTTGAACGGATCCTGGGTTTTTTCTGGTTTGGATCACGTAGTAATGTGGTACCACACTGAAACATTCAATTAAACCTGGTCTTGATAAATATTTTAGAGGATAACGCAAGTTAGGTCTGGGATAGGTCTGGGATTTGACCTCGTCAGACTCATACTTTCGCACCCTTCACATACTCGTTGAACAGATCCTGGGTTACTTTCTGGTTTGGATCACATTGTAATGTGGTACCACACTGAAACAGTCGATTAAACCAGGTTTCGATCAGTATTTTTGAGGATAACGCATGTTAGGTCTAGGTTAGGTCTGGTATTTTCACTCATCAGACTCATACTTTCGCATTCTTCACATACTTGTTGAACGGATCCTAGGTTTTTTCTGGTTTGGATCACGTAGTAATGTGGGACCACACTGAAACAATCAATTACACCTGGTTTCGATCAATGTTTAAGAGAATAACGCAAGTTAGGTCTGGGATAGGTCTGGGTTTTGCCCTCATCAGGCTCATACTTTCGCGTTTTTCACATACTTGTTGAACAGATCCTGGGTTTTTTCTGGTTTGGATCACGTAGTAGTGTGGTACCACACTGAAACAGTCCATTAAACCTGGTTTCGCTCAATATTTTAGAGGATAACGCATGTTAGGTCTAGTTTAGGTCTGGGATTTGCTCTCATCAGGCTCATTCTTTCGCATATTTCTCAAACTTGATGGCTAGATCCTGGGCTTTTTCTGGATTGCATCACGTAGTAATGAAGTACAACACTGAAACAGTCAATTAAACCTGGTTTCCATCAATATTTTAGAGGACAACGCAAGTTAGGTCTGGGATAGGTCTGGGATTTGCCCTCATCAAGCTCATACTTTCGCGTTTTTCACATACTTGTTGAACAGATCCTGGGTTTTTTCTGGTTGGGATCCCGTAGTAGTGTGGTACCACACTGAAACAGTCCATTAAACCTGGTTTCGCTCAATATTTTAGAGGATAACGCATGTTAGGTCTAGGTCAGGCCTGGGATTTTCACTCATCAGACTCATACTTTCGCATTCTTCACATACTTGTTGAACGGATCCTGGGTTTTTTCTGGTTTGGATCACGTAGTAATGTGGGACCACACTGAAACAATCAATTAAACCTGGTCTTGATAAATATTTTAGAGGATAACGCATGTTAGGTCTGGGTTAGGTCTAGGATTTGCCCTCGTCAGGCTCATACTTTCGCATATTTCTCATACTTCATGGCTAGATCCTGGGCTATTTCTGGATTGGATCACGTAGTAATGTGGTTCCACACTGGAACAGTCCATTAAACCTGGTTTGGATCAATATCTTAGAGGATAACGCATGTTAGGTCTAGGTTAGGTCTGGGATTTTCACTCATAAGACCCATACTTTCGCATTCTTCACATACTTGTCGAACGGATCCTGGGTTTTCTCTGGTTTGGATCACGTAGTAATGTGGGACCATACTGAAGCAATCAATTAAACCTGGTCTTGATAAATATTTTAGAGGATAACGCATGTTAGGTCTGGGATAGGTCTGGGATTTGCCCTCATCTGACTCATACTTTCGCACATTTCACATACTTGTTGAACAGATCCTGGGTTATTTTCTGGTTTGGATCACATAGTAATGTGGTGCCACACTGAAACAGTCGATTAAACCAGGTTTCGATCAATATTTTTGAGGATAACGCATGTTAGGTCTAGGTTAGCCCTGGGATTTTCACTCATCAAACTCATACTTTCGCATTCTTCACATACTTGTTGAACGGATCCTGGGTTTTTTCTGGTTTGCATCACGTAGTAACGTGGGACCACACTGAAACAGTCAATTAAACCTGGTTTCGATCAATATTTTAGAGGATAACGCAAGTTAGGTCTGGGATAGGTCTGGGTTTTGCCCTCATCAGGCTCATACTTTCGCGTTTTTCACATACTTGTTGAACAGATCCTGGGTTTTTTCTGGTTTGGATCACGTAGTAGTGTAGTACCACACAGAAACAGTCCATTAAACCTGGTTGCGATCAATATTTTAGAGGATAACGCATGTTAGGTCTGGGTTAGGTCTAGGATTTGCCCTAATCAGGCTCATTCTTTCGCATATTTCTTATACTTGATGGCTAGATCCTGGGCTATTTCTGGATTGGATCACGTAGTAATGTGGTTCCACACTGGAACAGTCCATTAAACCTGGTTTGGATCAATATCTTAGAGGATAACGCATGTTAGGTCTAGGTTAGGTCTGGTATTTTCACTCATCAGACCCATACTTTCGCATTCTTCACATACTTGTCGAACGGATCCTGCGTTTTTTCTGGTTTGGATCACGTAGTAATGTGGGACCACACTGAAACAATCAATTAAACCTGGTCTTGATAAATATTTTAGAGGATAACGCATGTTAGGTCTGGGATAGGTCTGGGATTTGCCCTCATCAGACTCATACTTTCGCACATTTCACATACTTGTTGAACAGATCCTGGGTTATTTTCTGGTTTGGATCACATAGTAATGTGGTGCCACACTGAAACAGTCGATTAAACCAGGTTTCGATCAATATTTTTGAGGATAACGCATGTTAGGTCTAGGATAGCCCTGGGATTTTCACTCATCAAACTCATACTTTCGCATTCTTCACATACTTGTTGAACGGATCCTGGGTTTTTTCTGGTTTGCATCACGTAGTAACGTGGGACCACACTGAAAAAGTCAATTAAACCTGGTTTCGATCAATATTTTAGAGGATAACGCAAGTTAGGTCTGGGATAGGTCTGGGTTTTGCCCTCATCAGGCTCATACTTTCGCGTTTTTCACATACTTGTTGAACAGATCCTGGGTTTTTTCTGGTTTGGATCACGTAGTAGTGTGGTACCACACAGAAACAGTCCATTAAACCTGGTTGCGATCAATATTTTAGAGGATAACGCATGTTAGGTCTGGGTTAGGTCTAGGATTTGCCCTCATCAGGCTCATTCTTTCGCATATTTCTTATACTTGATGGCTAGATCCTAGGCTTTTTCTGGATTGCATCACGTAGTAATGTGGTACCACACTGAAGCATTCAATTAAACCTGGTCTTGATAAATATTTTAGAGGATAACGCATGTTAGGTCTGGGACAGGTGTGGGATTTGCCATCATCAGGCTCATACTTTCGCAGTTTTAACATGCATGCTGACCTGATCGAGGGTTTTTTCTGCTTTGGATCACGTAGTAAAGTGGTACCACACTAAAACTGTCAATTAAACATGGTTTCGATCAATATTTTAGAGGATATCGCAAGTTAGGTGTGGGATAGGTCTGTGATTTGCCCTCATCAGACTCATACTTTCGCACACTTCACATACTCGTTGATCAGATCCTAGGTTTTTTTCTGGTTTGGTTCACGTAGTAATGTGGTACCACACTGAAACATTCATTTAAAGCTGGTCTTGATAAATATTTTAGAGGATAACGCATGTTAGGTCTGGGTTATGTCTAGGATTTGCCCTCATCAGGCTCATACTTTCGCATATTTCTCATACTTCATGGCTAGATCCTGGGCTATTTCTGGATTGTATCACGTAGTAATGTGGTACCACGCTGAAACACTCAATTAAACCTGGTCTTGATAAATATTTTAGAGGATAACGCAAGTTAGGTCTGGGATAGGTCTAAGATTTGCCCTCATCAGGCTCACAGTTTCGCGTTTTTCACATAGTTGTTGAACAGATCCAGGGGTGTTTCTGGTTTGGATCACGTAGTAATGTGGTACCACACTGAAACATTCAATTAAACCTCGTTTCGATCAATATTTTAGAGGATAACGCAAGTTAGGTCTGGGATAGGTCTGTGATTTGCCCTCATCAGACTCATACTTTCGCACACTTCACATACTCGTTGATCAGATCCTGGGTTTTTTTCTGGTTTGGTTCACGTAGTAATGTGGTACCACACTGAAACATTCATTTAAACCTGGTCTTGATAAATATTTTAGAGGATAACGCATGTTAGGTCTGGGTTAGGTCTAGGATTTGCCCTCATCAGGCTCATACTTTCGCATATTTCTCATACTTCATGGCTAGATCCTGGGCTATTTCTGGATTGTATCACGTAGTAATGTGGTACCACGCTGAAACACTCAATTAAACCTGGTCTTGATAAATATTTTAGCGGATAACGCATGTTAGGTCTGGGTTAGGTCTAGGATTTGCCCTCGTCAGGCTCATACTTTCGCATATTTCACATACTTCATGGCTATATCCAGGGCTATTTCTGGATTGGATCACGTAGTAAAGTGGTACCACACTGAAACAATCAATGAAACCTGGTCTGGATAAATAGTTTAGAGGATAACGCAAGTTAGGTCTGGGATAGGTCTAGGATTTGCCCTCATCAGGCTCTTACTTTCGCATATTTCTCATACTTCATGGCTAGATCCAGGGCTATTTCTGGATTGGATCACGTAGTAAAGTGGTACCACACTGAAACAATCAATGAAACCTGGTCTGGATAAATAGTTTAGAGGATATCGCATGTTAGGTCAAGGTTAGGTCTAAGATTTGCCCTCATCAGGCTCACAGTTTCGCGTTTTTCACATAGTTGTTGAACAGATCCTGGGTTGTTTCTGGTTTGGATCACGTAGTAATGTGGTACCACACTGAAACATTCAATTAATCCTGGTCTTGATAAATACTTTAGAGAATAACGCATGTTAGGTCTGGGTTAGGTCTAGGATTTGCCCTCATCGGGCTCATACTTTCGCATATTTCTCATACTTCATGGCTAGATCCTGGGCTATTTCTGGATTGGATCACGTAGTAAAGTGGTACCACACTGAAACATTCAATGAAACCTGGTCTGGATAAATAGTTTAGAGGATAACGCATGTTAGGTCAAGGTTAGGTCTAAGATTTGCCCTCTTCAGGCTCACAGTTTCGCGTTTTTCACATACTTGTTGAACAGATCCAGGGTTTTTGTCTGGTTTGGATCACGTAGTAATGTGGTACCACACTGAAACATTAAATTAAACCTGGTCTTGATAAATATTTTAGAGGATAACGCATGTTAGGTCTGGGTTAGGTCTGTGATTTGCCCTCATCAGGGTCATACTTTCGCATATTTCTCATACTTCATGGCTAGATCCTCGGCTATTTCTGGATTGGATCACGCAGTAATGTGGTACCACACTGAAACAGTCGATTAAACCTGGTTTCGATCAATATTATTGAGGATAACGCATGATAGGTCTAGGTTAGGCCTGGGATTTTCACTCATCAGACTCATACTTTCGCATATTTCTCATACTTCATGGCTAGATCCTGGGCTATTTCTGGATTGGATCACGCAGTAATGTGGTACCACACTGAAACATTCAATTAAACCTGGTCTTGATAAATATGTTAGAGGATAACGCACGTTAGGTTTGGGTTAGGTCTAGGATTTGCACTCATCAGGCTCATCCTTTCGCATATTTCTCATACTTCATGGCTAGATCCTGGGCTGTTTCTGGATTGTATCACGTAGTAATGTGGTACCACACTGAAACAGTCCATTAAACCAGGTTTCGCTCAATATTTTAGAGGATAACGCAAGTTAGGTCTGGGATAGGTCTGGGATTCGCCCTAATCAGGCTCATACATTCGCGTTTTTCACGTACTTGTTGAACTGATCCTGGGTTTTTTCTGGTTTGGATCACGTAGTAATGTGGTACCACACTGAAACAGTCGATTAAACCTCGTTTCGATCAATATTTTAGAGGATAATGCAAGTTAGGTCTGGGATAGGTCTGGGATTTGACCTCATCAGACTCATACCTTCGCACCCTTCACATACTCGTTGAACAGATCCTGGGATATTTTCTGGTTTGGATCACATAGTAATGTGGTACCACACTGAAACAATCAATGAAACCTGGTCTGGATAAATAGTTTAGAGGATATCGCATGTTAGGTCAAGGTTAGGTCTAAGATTTGCCCTCATCAGGCTCACAGTTTCGCGTTTTTCACATAGTTGTTGAACAGATCCTGGGTTGTTTCTGGTTTGGATCACGTAGTAATGTGGTACCACACTGAAACATTCAATTAAACCTGGTCTTGATAAATACTTTAGAGAATAACGCATGTTAGGTCTGGGTTAGGTCTAGGATTTGCCCTCATCGGGCTCATACTTTCGCATATTTCTCATACTTCATGGCTAGATCCTGGGCTATTTCTGGATTGGATCACGTAGTAAAGTGGTACCACACTGAAACATTCAATGAAACCTGGTCTGGATAAATAGTTTAGAGGATAACGCATGTTAGGTCAAGGTTAGGTCTAAGATTTGCCCCCTTCAGGCTCACAGTTTCGCGTTTTTCACATACTTGTTGAACAGATCCAGGGTTTTTGTCTGGTTTGGATCACGTAGTAATGTGGTACCACACTGAAACATTAAATTAAACCTGGTCTTGATAAATATTTTAGAGGATAACGCATGTTAGGTCTGGGTTAGGTCTGTGATTTGCCCTCATCAGGGTCATACTTTCGCATATTTCTCATACTTCATGGCCAGATCCTCGGCTATTTCTGGATTGGATCACGCAGTAATGTGGTACCACACTGAAACATTCAATTAAACCTGGTCTTGATAAATACTTTAGAGAATAACGCATGTTAGGTCTGGGTTAGGTCTAGGATTTGCCCTCATCGGGCTCATACTTTCGCATATTTCTCATACTTCATGGCTAGATCCTGGGCTATTTCTGGATTGGATCACGTAGTAAAGTGGTACCGCACTGAAACATTCAATGAATCCTGGTCTGGATAAATAGTTTAGAGGATAACGCATGTTAGGTCTGGGTTAGGTCTGTGATTTGCCCTCATCAGGGTCATATTTCGCATTCTTCACATACTTGTTGAACGGATCCTGGGTTTTTTCTGGTTTTGATCACGTAGTAATGTGGGACCACACTGAATCAATCAATTAAACCTGGTCTTGATAAATATTTTAGAGGATAACGCATGTTAGGTTTGGCTTAGGTCTAGGATTTGCCCCCAGCAGGCTCATACTTTCGCATATTTCTCATACTTGATGGCTAGATCCTGGGCTGTTTCTGGATTGTATCACGTAGTAATGTGGTACCACACTGAAACAGTCCATTAAACCAGGTTTCGCTCAATATTTTAGAGAATAACGCAAGTTAGGTCTGGGATAGGTCTGGGATTCGCCCTAATCAGGCTCATACATTCGCGTTTTTCACGTACTTGTTGAACTGATCCTGGGTTTTTTCTGGTTTGGATCACGTAGTAATGTGGTACCACACTGAAACAGTCGATTAAACCTCGTTTCGATCAATATTTTAGAGGATAACGCAAGTTAGGTCTGGGATAGGTCTGTGATTTGCCCTCATCAGACTCATACTTTCGCACACTTCACATACTCGTTGATCAGATCCTGGGTTTTTTTCTGGTTTGGTTCACGTAGTAATGTGGTACCACACTGAAACATTCATTTAAACCTGGTCTTGATAAATATTTTAGAGGATAACGCATGTTAGGTCTGGGTTAGGTCTAGGATTTGCCCTCATCAGGCTCATACTTTCGCATATTTCTCATACTTCATGGCTAGATCCTGGGCTATTTCTGGATTGTATCACGTAGTAATGTGGTACCACGCTGAAACACTCAATTAAACCTGGTCTTGATAAATATTTTAGAGGATAACGCAAGTTAGGTCTGGGATAGGTCTAAGATTTGCCCTCATCAGGCTCACAGTTTCGCGTTTTTCACATACTTGTTGAACGGATCCTGTGCTTTTTCTGGTTTGGAACACGTAGTAATGTGGGACCACACTGAAACAATCAATTAAACCTGGTCTTGATAAATATTTTAGAGGATAACGCATGTTAGGTCTGGGTTAGGTCTAGGATTTACCCTCGTCAGGCTCATACTTTCGCATATTTCACATACTTCATGGCTATATCCAGGGCTATTTCTGGATTGGATCACGTAGTAAAGTGGTACCACACTGAAACAATCAATGAAACCTGGTCTGGATAAATAGTTTAGAGGATAACGCAAGTTAGGTCTGGGATAGGTCTAGGATTTGCCCTCATCAGGCTCTTACTTTCGCATATTTCTCATACTTCATGGCTAGATCCAGGGCTATTTCTGGATTGGATCACGTAGTAAAGTGGTACCACACTGAAACAATCAATGAAACCTGGTCTGGATAAATAGTTTAGAGGATATCGCATGTTAGGTCAAGGTTAGGTCTAAGATTTGCCCTCATCAGGCTCACAGTTTCGCGTTTTTCACATAGTTGTTGAACAGATCCTGGGTTGTTTCTGGTTTGGATCACGTAGTAATGTGGTACCACACTGAAACATTCAATTAATCCTGGTCTTGATAAATACTTTAGAGAATAACGCATGTTAGGTCTGGGTTAGGTCTAGGATTTGCCCTCATCGGGCTCATACTTTCGCATATTTCTCATACTTCATGGCTAGATCCTGGGCTATTTCTGGATTGGATCACGTAGTAAAGTGGTACCACACTGAAACATTCAATGAAACCTGGTCTGGATAAATAGTTTAGAGGATAACGCATGTTAGGTCAAGGTTAGGTCTAAGATTTGCCCTCTTCAGGCTCACAGTTTCGCGTTTTTCACATACTTGTTGAACAGATCCAGGGTTTTTGTCTGGTTTGGATCACGTAGTAATGTGGTACCACACTGAAACATTAAATTAAACCTGGTCTTGATAAATATTTTAGAGGATAACGCATGTTAGGTCTGGGTTAGGTCTGTGATTTGCCCTCATCAGGGTCATACTTTCGCATATTTCTCATACTTCATGGCTAGATCCTCGGCTATTTCTGGATTGGATCACGCAGTAATGTGGTACCACACTGAAACAGTCGATTAAACCTGGTTTCGATCAATATTATTGAGGATAACGCATGTTAGGTCTAGGTTAGGCCTGGGATTTTCACTCATCAGACTCATACTTTCGCATATTTCTCATACTTCATGGCTAGATCCTGGGCTATTTCTGGATTGGATCACGCAGTAATGTGGTACCACACTGAAACATTCAATTAAACCTGGTCTTGATAAATATGTTAGAGGATAACGCACGTTAGGTTTGGGTTAGGTCTAGGATTTGCACTCATCAGGCTCATCCTTTCGCATATTTCTCATACTTCATGGCTAGATCCTGGGCTGTTTCTGGATTGTATCACGTAGTAATGTGGTACCACACTGAAACAGTCCATTAAACCAGGTTTCGCTCAATATTTTAGAGGATAACGCAAGTTAGGTCTGGGATAGGTCTGGGATTCGCCCTAATCAGGCTCATACATTCGCGTTTTTCACGTACTTGTTGAACTGATCCTGGGTTTTTTCTGGTTTGGATCACGTAGTAATGTGGTACCACACTGAAACAGTCGATTAAACCTCGTTTCGATCAATATTTTAGAGGATAACGCAAGTTAGGTCTGGGATAGGTCTCGGATTTGACCTCATCAGACTCATACCTTCGCACCCTTCACATACTCGTTGAACAGATCCTGGGATATTTTCTGGTTTGGATCACATAGTAATGTGGTACCACAATGAAACAGTCGATTAAACCAGGTTTCGATCAATATTTTTGAGGATAACGCATGTTAGGTCTAGGTTATGCCTGGGATTTTCACTCATCAGACTCATACTTTCGCATTCTTCACATACTTGATGAACGGATCCTGGGTTTTCTCTGGTTTGGATCACGTAGCAATGTGGGACCACACTGAAACAGTCAATTAAACCTGGTTTCGATCAATATTTTAGAGAATAATTCATGTTAGGTCTAGGTTAGGTCTGGGATTTGCTCTTATCAGGCACATTCTTTCGCATATTTCTCATACTTGATGGCTAGATCCTGAGCTTTTTCTGGATTGCATAACGTAGTAATGAAGTACAACACTGAAACAGTCAATTAAACCTGGTTTCCATCAATATTTTAGAGGATAACGCAAGTTAGGTCTGGGATAGGTCTGGGATTCGCCCTAATCAGGCTCATACATTCGCGTTTTTCACGTACTTGTTGAACTGATCCTGGGTTTTTTCTGGTTTGGATCACGTAGTAATGTGGTACCACACTGAAACAGTCGATTAAACCTCGTTTCGATCAATATTTTAGAGGATAACGCAAGTTAGGTCTGGGATAGGTCTGGGATTTGACCTCATCAGACTCATACCTTCGCACCGTTCACATACTCGTTGAACAGATCCTGGGTTATTTTCTGCTTTGGATCACGTAGTAAAGTGGTGCCACACTGAAACAGTCCATTAAACCTGGTTTCCATCAATATTTTAGAGGACAACGCATGTTAGGTCTTGGTTAGGCCTGCGATTTGCCCACATCAGGCTCATACTTTCGCACATTTCTCATACTTCATGGCTAGATCCTGGGCTGTTTCTGGATTGTATCACGTAGTAATGTGGTACCACGCTGAAACAGTCGATTAAACCTGGTTTCGATCAATATTTTAGAGGATAAAGCAAGTTAAGTCTGGGATAGGTCTGGGATTTGACCTGATCAGACTCATACTTTCGCACACTTCACATACTCGTTGAACTGATCCTGGGTTATTTTCTGGTTTGGATCACATAGTAATGTGGTACCACACTGAAACAGTCGATTAAACCAGGTTTCGATCAATATTTTTGAGGATAACGCATGTTAGGTCTGGGTTAGGTCTGGGATTTGCTCTCATCAGGCTCATTCTTTCGCATATTTCTCATACTTGATGGCTAGATCCTGGGCTTTTTCTGGGTCGCATCACGTAGTAATGAAGTACAACACTGAAACAGTCAATTAAACCAGGTTTCCATCAATATTTTAGAGGATAACGCATGTTAGGTCTAGGTTAGGTCTGGGATTTTCACTCGTCAGACTCATGCTTTCGCATTCTTCACATACTTGTTGAACGGATCCTGGGTTTTTTCTGGTTTGTATCACGTAGTAATGTGGTACCACACTGAAACATTCAATTAAACCTGGTCTTGATAAATATTTTAGAGGATAACGCAAGTTAGGTCTGGGATAGGTCTGGGATTTGACCTCGTCAGACTCATACTTTCGCACCCTTCACATACTCGTTGAACAGATCCTGGGTTACTTTGTTGTTTGGATCACATAGTAATGTGGTACCACACTGAAACAGTCGATTAAACCAGGTTTCGATCAGTATTTTTGAGGATAACGCATGTTAGGTCTAGGTTAGGTCTGGTATTTTCACTCATCAGACTCATACTTTCGTATTCTTCACATACTTGTTGAACGGATCCTAGGTTTTTTCTGGTTTGGATCACGTAGTAATGTGGGACCACACTGAAACAATCAATTACACCTGGTTTCGATCAATATTTAAGAGAATAATTCATGTTAGGTCTAGTTTAGGTCTGGGATTTGCTCTTATCAGGCTCATTCTTTCGCATATTTCTCATACTTGATGGCTAGATCCTGGGCTTTTTCTGGATTGCATCACGTAGTAGTGAAGTACAACACTGAAACAGTCAATTAAACCTGGTTTCCATCAATATTTTAGAGGACAACGCAAGTTAGGTCTGGGATAGGTCTGGGATTTGCCCTCATCAAGCTCATACTTTCGCGTTTTTCACATACTTGTTGAACAGATCCTGGGTTTTTTCTGGTTGGGATCCCGTAGTAGTGTGGTACCACACTGAAACAGTCCATTAAACCTGGTTTCGCTCAATATTTTAGAGGATAACGCATGTTAGGTCTAGGTCAGGCCTGGGATTTTCACTCATCAGACTCATACTTTCGCATTCTTCACATACTTGTTGAACGGATCCTGGGTTTTTTCTGGTTTGGATCACGTAGTAATGTGGGACCACACTGAAACAATCAATTAAACCTGGTCTTGATAAATATTTTAGAGGATAGCGCATGTTAGGTCTGGGTTAGGTCTAGGATTTGCCCTCGTCAGGCTCATACTTTCGCATATTTCTCATACTTCATGGCTAGATCCTGGGCTATTTCTGGATTGGATCACGTAGTAATGTGGTTCCACACTGGAACAGTCCATTAAACCTGGTTTGGATCAATATCTTAGAGGATAACGCATGTTAGGTCTAGGTTAGGTCTGGGATTTTCACTCATCAGACCCATACTTTCGCATTCTTCACATACTTGTCGAACGGATCCTGGGTTTTTTCTGGTTTGGATCACGTAGTAATGTGGGACCACACTGAAACAATTAATTAAACCTGGTCTTGATAAATATTTTAGAGGATAACGCATGTTAGGTCTGGGATAGGTCTGGGATTTGCCCTCATCAGACTCATACTTTCGCACATTTCACATACTTGTTGAACAGATCCTGGGTTATTTTCTGGTTTGGATCACATAGTAATGTGGTGCCACACTGAAACAGTCGATTAAACCAGGTTTCGATCAATATTTTTGAGGATAACGCAAGTTAGGTCTGGGATAGGTCCGGGATTTGCCCTCATCAGGCTCATACTTTCGCATTCTTCACATACTTGTTGAACGGATCCTGGGTTTTTTTCTGGTTTGGATCACGTAGTAATGTGGTTCCACACTGAAACAGTCGATTAAACCTGGTTTCGATCAATATTTTAAAGGATAACGCAAGTTAGGTCTGGGATAGGTCTGGGATTTGCCCTCATCAGGCTCATACTTTCGCGTTTTTCACATACTAGTTGAACAGATCCTGGGTTTTTTCTGGTTTGGATCCCGCAGTAGTGTGGTACCACACTGAAACAGTCCATTAAACCTGGTTTCGCTCAATATTTTAGAGGATAACGCATGTTAGGTCTAGGTCAGGCCTGGTTTTTTCACTCATCAGGCTCATACTTTCGCATTCTTCACATACTTGTTGAACGGATCCTGGGTTTTTTCTGGTTTGGATCACGTAGTAATGTGGTACCACACTGAAACATTCTATTAAACCTGGTCTTGATAAATATTTTAGAGGATAACGCATGTTAGGTCTGGGTTACGTCTAGGATTTGCCCTCATCAGGCTCATATTTTCGCATATTTCTCATACTACATGGCTAGATCCTGGGCTGTTTCTGCATTGTTTCACGTAGTAATGTGGTACCACGCTGAAACAGTCAATTAAACCTGGTTTCGATCAATACTTTAGAGGATAACGCAAGTTAGGTCTGGGATAGGTCTAGGATTTGCCCTCATCAGGCTCTTACTATCGCATATTTCTCATACTTCATGGCAAGATCCTGGGCTATTTCTGGATTGGATCACGTAGTAAAGTGGTACCACACTGAAACATTCAATGAAACCTGGTCTGGATAAATATTTTAGAGGATAACGCATCTTATGTCTGGGTTGAGTCTAAGATTTGCCCTCATCAGGCTCACAGTTTCGCGTTTTTCACATACTTGTTGAACAGATCCTGGGTTTTTTCTGGTTTGGATCACGTAGTAATGTGGTACCACACTAAAACAGTCAATTAAACCTGGTTTCGATCAATATTTTGGAGGATAACGCAAGTTAGGTCTGGGATAGGTCTGGGATTTACTCTCATCAGGCTCATTCTTTCGCATATTTCTCATTCTTGATGGCTAGATCCTGAGCTTTTTCTGGATTGCATCACGTAGTAATGAAGTACAGCACTGAAACAGTCAATTAAACCTGGTTTCCATCAATATATTAGAGGACAACGCAAGTTAGGTCTGGGATAGGTCTGGGATTTGCCCTCATCAGGCTCATACTGTCGCGTTTTTCACATACTTGTTGAACAGATCCTGGGCTTTTTCTGGTTTGGATCCCGTAGTAGTGTGGTACCACACTGAAACAGTCCATTAAACCTGGTTTCGCTCAATATTTTAGAGGATAGCGCATGTTAGGTCTAGGTCAGGCCTGGTTTCTTCACTCATCAGAATCATACTTTCGCATTCTTCACATACTTGTTGAACGGATCCTGGGTTATTTTCTAGTTTGGATCACGTAGTAATGTGGGTCCACACTGAAACAATCAATTAAACCTGGTCTTGATAAATATTTTAGTGGATAACACAAGTTAGGTCTAGGTAAGGCCTGGGATTTTCACCCATCGGACTCATACTTTCGCATTCTTCTTATACTTGTTGAACTGATCCTGGGTTTTTTCTCGTTTGGATCACGTAGTAATGTGGTACCACACTGAAACAGTCGATTAAACCTGGTTTCGATCAATATTTTAGAGGATAACGCAAGTTAAGTCTTGGATTGGTCTGGGATTTGACCTCATCAGACTCATACTTTCGCACACTTCACATACTCGTTGAACAGATCCTGGGTTATTTTCTGGTTTGGATCACATAGTAATGTGGTACCACACTGAAACGGTCGATTAAACCAGGTTTCGATCAATATTTTTGAGGATAACACATGTTAGGTCTAGGTTAGGCCTGGGATTTTCACTCATCAGACACATACTTTCGCATTCTTCACATACTTGTTGAACGGATCCTGGGTTTTTTCTGGTTTGGATCACGTAGTAATGTGGGTCCACACTGAAACAATCAATTAAACCTGGTCTTGATAAATATTTTAGAGGATAACGCATGTTAGGTCTGGGATAGGTCTGGGATTTGCCCTCATCAGACTCATACTTTCGCACACTTCACATACTCGTTGAACAGACCCTGGGTTATTTTCTGGTTTGGATCACATAGTAATGTGGTGCTAAACTGAAACATTCAATTAAACCTGGTCTTGATAAACATTTTAGAGGATAACGCATGTTAGGTCTGGGTTAGGTCTGGGATTTGCTCTCATCAGGCACATTCTTTCGCATATTTCTCGTACTGGATGGCTAGATCCTGGGCTGTTTCTGGATTGTATGACGTAGTAATGTGGTACCACACTGAAACAGTCAATTAAACCTGGTTTCGATCAATATTTTAGAGGATAACGCAAGTTAGGTCTAGGTTAGGCCTAGGATTTGCACTCATCAGGGTCATACTTTCGCAGTTTTAACATACATGTTGACCTGATCGAGGGTTTATTCTGCTTTGGATCACGTAGTAAAGTGGTACCACACTGAAACATTCAATTAAACCTGGTCTTGATAAATATTTTAGAGGATAACGCATGTTAGGTCTAGGTTAGGTCTGGGATTTGCTCTCATCAGGCTCATTCTTTCGCATATTTCTCATACTTGATGGCTATATCCTGGGCTTTTTCTGGACTGCATCACGTAGTAATGAAGTACAACACTGAAACAGTCAATTAAACCTGGTTTCCATCAATATCTTAGAGGACAACGCAAGTTAGGTCTGGCATAGGTATGGGATTCGCCCTCATCAGGCTCACAGTTTCGCGTTTTTCACATACTTGTTGAACAGATCCTGGGTTTTTTCTGGTTTGGATCACGTAGTAATATGGGTACACACTGATACAATCAACTAAACCTGGTCTTGATAAATATTTTAGAGGATAACGCATGTTAGGTCTGGGTTACGTCTAGGATTTGCCCTCATCTGGCTCATACTTTCGCATATTTCTCATACTTCATGGCTAGATCCTGGGCTGTTTCTGAATTGTATCACGTAGTAATGTGGTACCACGCTGAAACAGTCAATTAAACCTGGTTTCGATCAATATTTTAGAGGATAACGCAAGTTAGGTCTGGGATAGGTCTAGGATTTGCCCTCATCAGGCTCTTACTATCGCATATTTCTCATAGTTCATGGCTAGATCCTGGGCTATTTCTGGATTGGATCACGTAGTAAAGTGGTACCACACTGAAACATTCAATGAAACCTGTTCTGGATAAATATTTTAGAGGATAACGCATCTTAGGTCTGGGTTAGGTCTAGGATTTGCCCTCATCAGGCTCATACTTTCGCATATTTCTCATACTTCATGGCTAGATCCTTGGCTATTTCTGGATTGGATCACGTAGTAAAGTGGTACCACACTGAAACATTCAATGAAACCTGGTCTGGATAAATATTTTAGAGGATAACGCATCTTAGGTCTGGGTTAGGTCCAAGATTTGCCCACATCAGACTCATACTTTCGCGCATTTCTCATACTTTATGGCTAGATCCTGGGCTATTTCTGGATTGGATTACGTAGTAATGTGGTACCACACTGAAACAGTCAATTAAACCTGGTATCGATCAATATTTTAGAGGATAACGCAAGTTAGGTCTGGGATAAGTCTGGGATTTGCCCTCATCAGGCTCATACTTTCGCGTTTTTCACATACTTGTTGAACAGATCCTGGGTTTTTTCTGGTTTGGATCACGTAGTAATATGGGTACACACTGATACAATCAACTAAACCTGGTCTTGATAAATATTTTAGAGGATAACGCATGTTAGGTCTGGGATAGGTCTGGGATTTGCCCTCATCAGGCTCATACTTTCGCGTTTTTCACATACTTGTTGAACAGATCCTGGGTTTTTTCTGGTTTGGATCACGTAGTAATATGGGTACACACTGATACAATCAACTAAACCTGGTCTTGATAAATATTTTAGAGGATAGCGCATGTTAGGTCTGGGATAGGTCTGGGATTTGCCCTCATCAGACTCATACTTTTGCACACTTCACATACTCGTTGAACAGATCCTGGGTTATTTTCTGGTTTGGATCACATAGTAATGTGGTACCAAACTGAAACAGTCGGTTAAACCTAGTTTCGATCAATATTTTAGAGGATAACGCAAGTTAGGTCTGGGATAGGTGTGGGATTTGCCCTCATCAGACTCATACTTACGCACACTTCACATACTTGTTGAACAGATCCTGGGTTTTTTCTGGTTTGGATCACATAGTAATGTGGTACCAAACTGAAACAGTCGATTAAACCAGGTTTCGATAAATATTTTAGAGGATAACGCATGTTAGGTCTGGGATAGGTCTGGGATTTTCACTCATCAGACTCATACTTTCGCATTCTTCTCATACCTGTTGAACTGATCCTGGGTTTTTTCTGGTTTGGATCACGTAGTAATGTGGTACCGCACTGAAACAGTCGATTAAACCTGGTTTCGATCAATATTTTAGAGGAAAACGCAAGTTAAGTCTGGGATTGGTCTGGGATTTGACCTCATCAGACTCATACTTTCGCACAATTCACATACTCGTTGACAAGATCCTGGGTTTTGTTCTGGTTTGGATCACGTAGTAATGTGGTTCCACACTGAAACAGTCGATTAAACCTGGTTTCGATCAATATTTTAGAGGATAACGCAAGTTAGGTCTGGGATAGGTCTGGGATTTGCCCTCATCAGGCTCATACTTTCGCGTTTTTCACATACTAGTTGAACAGATCCTGGGTTTTTTCTGGTTGGGATACCGTAGTAGTGTGGTACCACACTGAAACAGTCCATTAAACCTGGTTTCGCTCAATATTTTAGAGGATAACGCATGTTAGGTCTAGGTCAGGCCTGGTTTTTTCACTCATCAGACTCATACTTTCGCATTCTTCACATACTTGTTGAACGGATCCTGGGTTTTTTCTGGTTTGGGTCACGTAGTAATGTGGGACCACACTGAAACAGTCAATTAAACCTGGTTTCGACCAATATTTTAGAGAATAATTCATGTTGGGTCTAGGTTAGGTCTGGGATTTGCTCTCATCAGGCTCATACTTTCGCACACTTCACATACTTGTTGAACGGATCCTGGGTTTTTTCTGGTTTGGATCACGTAGTAGTGTGGTACCACACTGAAACAGTCCATTAACCCTGGTTTCGCTCAATATTTTAGACGATAACGCATGTTAGGTCTAGGTCAGGCCTGGGATTTTCACTCATCAGGCTCATACTTTCGCATTCTTCACATACTTGTTGAACGGATCCTGGGTTTTTTCTGGTTTGGATCACGTAGTAATGTGGGTCCACACTGAAACAATCAATTAAACTTATTCTTGATAAATATTTTAGAGGATAACGCATGTTAGGTCTGGGATAGGTCTGGGATTTGCCCTCATCAGGCTCATACTTTCGCACACTTCACATACTCGTTGAACAGATCCTGCGTTATTTTCTGGTTTGGATCACATAGTAATGTGGTACCACACTGAAACATTCAATTAAACCTGGTCTTGATAAATATTTTAGAGGATGACGCATGTTAGGTCTGGGTTAGGTCTAGGATTTGCCCTCATCTGGCTCATACTTTCGCATATTTCTCATACTTCAAGGCTAGATCCTGGGCTATTTCTGAATTGGATCACGTAGTAAAGTGGTACCACACTGAAACATTCAATGAAACCTGGTCTGGATAAATATTTTAGAGGACAACGCATCTTAGGTCTGGGATAGGTCTAAGATTTGCCCTCATCAGGCTCACAGTTTCGCGTTTTTCATATACTTGTTGAACAGATCCTGGATTTTTTCTGGTTTGGATCACGAAGTAGTGTGGTACCACACTGAAACCGTCCATTAAACCTGGTTTCGCTCATTATTTTAGAGGATAACGCATGTTAGGTCTAGGTTAGGTCTGGGATTTGCTCTCATCAGGCTCATTCTTTCGCATATTTCTCATACTTGATGGCTAGATCCTGGGCTTTTTCTGGATTGCATCACGTAGTAATGTGGTACCACGCTGAAACAGTCAATTAAACCTGGTTTCGATCAATACTTTAGAGGATAACGCAAGTTAGGTCTGGGATAGGTCTTGGATTTGCCCTCATCAGGCTCTTACTATCGCATATTTCTCATACTTCATGGCTAGATCCTGGACTATTTCTGGATTGGATCACGTAGTAAAGTGGTACCACACTGAAACATTCAATGAAACCTGGTCTGGATAAATATTTTAGAGGATAACGCATCTTAGGTCTGGGTTAGGTCTAAGATTTGCCCTCATCAGGCTCACAGTTTCGCGTTTTTCACATACTTGTTGAACAGATCCTGGGTTTTTTCTGGTTTGGATCACGTAGTAATGTGGTACCACACTAAAACAGTCGATTAAACCTGGTTTCGATGAATATTTTAGAGGATAACGCAAGTTAGGTCTGGGATAGGTCCGGGATTTGCCCTCATCAGGCTCATACTTTCGCATTCTTCTTATACTTGTTGAACTGATCCTGGGTTTTTTCTGGTTTGGATCACGTAGTAATGTGGGTCCTCACTGAAACAATCAATTAAACCTGGTCTTGATAAATATTTTAGAGGATAACGCAAGTTAGGTCTAGGTAAGGCCTGGGATTTTCACTCATCAGACTCATACATTCGCATTCCTCACATACTTGTTGAACGGATCCTGGGTTTTTTCTGGTTTGTATCACGTAGTAATGTGGTACCACACTGAAACAGTCCATTAAACCTGGTTTGGATTAATATTTTAGAGGATAACGCATGTTAGGTCTAGGTTAGCCCTGGGATTTTCACTCATCAGACTCATACTTTCGCATTCTTCTTATACTTGTTGAACTGATCCTGGGTTTTTTCTCGTTTGGATCACGTAGTAATGTGGTACCACACTGAAACAGTCGATTAAACCTGGTTTCGATCAATATTTTAGAGGATAACGCAAGTTAAGTCTGGGATTGGTCTGGGATTTGACCTCATCAGACTCATACTTTCGCACACTTCACATACTCGTTGAACAGATCCTGGGTTATTTTCTGGTTTGGGTCACGTAGTAATGTAGTACCACACTGAAACATTCAATTAAACCTGGTCTTGATAAATATTTTAGAGGATAACGCATGTTAGGTCTAGGTTAGGTCTGGGATTTGCTCTCATCAGGCTCATTCTTTCGCATATTTCTCATACTTGATGGCTATATCCTGGGCTTTTTCTGGACTGCATCACGTAGTAATGAAGTACAACACTGAAATAGTCAATTAAACCTGGTTTCCATCAATATCTTAGAGGATAACGCAAGCTAGGTCTGGGATAGGTCTGGGATTAACCCTCATCAGACTCATACTTTCGCACAATTCACATACTCGTTGACAAGATCCTGGGTTTTTTTCTGGTTTGGATCACGTAATAATGTGGTTCCACACTGAAACAGTCGATTAATCCTGGTTTCGATCAATATTTTAGAGGATAACGCAAGTTAGGTCTGGGATAGGTCTGGGATTTGCCCTCATCAGGCTCATACTTTCGCGTTTTTCACATACTAGTTGAACAGATCCTGGGTTTTTTCTGGTTTGGATCCCGTAGTAGTGTGGTACCACACTGAAACAGTCCATTAAACCTGGTTTCGCTCAATATTTTAGAGGATAGCGCATGTTAGGTCTAGGTCAGGCCTGGTTTCTTCACTCATCAGAATCATACTTTCGCATTCTTCACATACTTGTTGAACGGATCCTGGGTTTTTTCTGGTTTGGATCACGTAGTAATGTGGGTCCACACTGAAACAATCAATTAAACCTGGTCTTGATAAATATTTTAGAGGATAACGCAAGTTAGGTCTGGGATAGGTCTGGGATTTGCCCTCATCAGACTCATACTTTCGCATTCTTCACATACTTGTTGAACGGATCCTGGGTTTTTTCTGGTTTGGATCACGTAGTAATGTGGGTCCACACTGAAACAATCAATTAAACCTGGTCTTGATAAATATTTTAGAGGATAACGCATGTTAGGTCTGGGATAGGTCTGGGATTTGCCCTCATCAGGCTCATACTTTCACACACTTCGCATACTCGTTGAACAGATCCTGCGTTATTTTCTGGTTTGGATCACATAGTAATGTGGTACCACACTGAAACATTCAATTAAACCTGGTCTTGATAAATATTTTAGAGGATGACGCATGTTAGGTCTGGGTTGGGTCTAGGATTTGCCCTCATCAGGCTCATACTTTCGCATATTTCTCATACTTCAAGGCTAGATCCTGGGCTATTTCTGAATTGGATCACGTAGTAAAGTGGTACCACACTGAAACATTCAATGAAACCTGGTCTGGATAAATATTTTAGAGGACAACGCATCTTAGGTCTGGGATAGGTCTAAGATTTGCCCTCATCAGGCTCACAGTTTCGCGTTTTTCATATACTTGTTGAACAGATCCTGGGTTTTTTCTGGTTTGGATTACGAAGTAGTGTGGTACCACACTGAAACCGTCCATTAAACCTGGTTTCGCTCAATATTTTAGAGGATAACACATGTTAGGTCTAGGTTAGGTCTGGGATTTGCTCTCATCAGGCTCATTCTTTCGCATATGTCTCATACTTGATGGCTAGATCCTGTGCTTTTTCCGGATTGCATCACGTAGTAACGTAGTACCACACTGAAACAGTCAACGAAACCTGGTTTCCATCAATATTTTAGAGGACAACGCAAGTTAGGTCTAGGTAAGGCCTGAGATTTTCACTGATCAGACTCATACATTCGCATTCTTCACATACTTGTTGAACGGATCCGGGGTTTTTTCTGGTTTGGATCACGTAGTAATGTGGTACCACACTGAAACATTCTATTAAACCTGGTCTTGATAAATATTTTAGAGGATAACGCATGTTAGGTCTGGGTTACGTCTAGGATTTGCCCTCATCAGGCTCATATTTTCGCATATTTCTCATACTTCATGGCTAGATCCTGGGCTGTTTCTGCATTGTTTCACGTAGTAATGTGATACCACGTTGAAACAGTCAATTAAACCTGGTTTCGATCAATACTTTAGAGGATAACGCAAGTTAGGTCTGGGATAGGTCTAGGATTTGCCCTCAGCAGGCTCTTACTATCGCATATTTCTCATACTTCATGGCTAGATCCTGGGCTATTTCTGGATTGGATCACGTAGTAAAGTGGTACCACACTGAAACATTCAATGAAACCGGGTCTGGATAAATATTTTAGAGGATAACGCATCTTAGGTCTGGGTTAGGTCTAAGATTTGCCCTCATCAGGCTCACAGTTTCGCGTTTTTCACATACTTGTTGAACAGATCCTGGGTTTTTTCTGGTTTGGATCACGTAGTAATGTGGTACCACACTAAAACAGTCAATTAAACCTGGTTTCGATCAATATTTTGGAGGATAACGCAAGTTAGGTCTGGGATAGGTCTGGGATTTGCTCTCATCAGGCTCATTCTTTCGCATATTTCTCATACTTGATGGCTAGATCCTGAGCTTTTTCTGGATTGCATCACGTAGTAATGAAGTACAGCACTGAAGCAGTCAATTAAACCTGGTTTCCATCAATATTTTAGAGGACAACGCAAGTTAGGTCTGGGATAGTTCTGGGATTTGCCCTCATCAGGCTCATACTGTCGCGTTTTTCACATACTTGTTGAACAGATCCTGGGTTTTTTCTGGTTTGGATCCCGTAGTAGTGTGGTACCACACTGAAACAGTCCATTAAACCTGGTTTCGCTCAATATTTTAGAGGATAACGCATGTTAGGTCTAGGTCAGGCCTGGTTTTTTCACTCATCAGAATCATACTTTCGCGTTCTTCACATACCTGTTGAACGGATCCTGGGTTTTTTCTGGTTTGGATCACGTAGTAATGTGGGTCCACACTGAAACAATCAATTAAACCTGGTCTTGATAAATATTTTAGAGGATAACGCAAGTTATGTCTGGGATAGGTCTGGGATTTGCCCTCATCAGACTCATACTTTTGCTCACTTCACATACTCGTTGAACAGATCCTGGGTTATTTTCTGGTTTGGATCACATAGTAATGTGGTACCACACTGAAACAGTCGATTAAACCTGGTTTCGATGAATATTTTAGAGGATAACGCAAGTTAGGTCTGGGATAGGTCCGGGATTTGCCTTCATCAGGCTCATACTTTCGCATTCTTCTTATACTTGTTGAACTGATCCTGGGTTTTTTCTGGTTTGGATCACGTAGTAATGTGGGTCCACACTGAAACAATCAATTAAACCTGGTCTTGATAAATATTTTAGAGGATAACGCAAGTTAGGTCTAGGTAAGGCCTGGGATTTTCACTCATCAGACTCATACATTCGCATTCCTCACATACTTGTTGAACGGATCCTGGGTTTTTTCTGGTTTGTATCACGTAGTAATGTGGTACCACACTGAAACAGTCCATTAAACCTGGTTTGGATCAATATTTTTGAGGATAACGCATGTTAGGTCTAGGTTAGCCCTGGGATTTTCACTCATCAGACTCATACTTTCGCATTCTTCTCATAATAGCTGAACTGATCCTGGGTTTTTTCTGGTTTGGGTCACGTAGTAATGTGGGACCACACTGAAACAGTCAATTAAACCTGGTTTCGACCAATATTTTAGAGAATAATTCATGTTGGGTCTAGGTTAGGTCTGGGATTTGCTCTCATCAGGCTCATACTTTCGCACACTTCACATACTTGTTGAACGGATCCTGGGTTTTTTCTGGTTTGGATCACGTAGTAGTGAGGTACCACACTGAAACAGTCCATTAACCCTGGTTTCGCTCAATATTTTAGGCGATAACGCATGTTAGGTCTAGGTCAGGCCTGGGATTTTCACTCATCAGACTCATACTTTCGCATTCTTCACATACTTGTTGAACGGATCCTGGGTTTTTTCTGGTTTGGATCACGTAGTAATGTGGGTCCACACTGAAACAATCAATTAAACTTATTCTTGATAAATATTTTACAGGATAACGCATATTAGGTCTGGGATAGGTCTGGGATTTGCCCTCATCAGGCTCATACTTTCGCACACTTCACATACTCGTTGAACAGATCCTGCGTTATTTTCTGGTTTGGATCACATAGTAATGTGGTACCACTCTGAAACATTCAATTAAACCTGGTCTTGATAAATATTTTAGAGGATGACGCATGTTAGGTCTGGGTTAGGTCTAGGATTTGCCCTCATCAGGCTCATACTTTCGCATATTTCTCATACTTCAAGGCTAGATCCTGGGCTATTTCTGAATTGGATCACGTAGTAAAGTGGTACCACACTGAAACATTCAATGAAACCTGGTCTGGATAAATATTTTAGAGGACAACGCATCTTAGGTCTGGGATAGGTCTAAGATTTGCCCTCATCAGGCTCACAGTTTCGCGTTTTTCATATACTTGTTGAACAGATCCTGGATTTTTTCTGGTTTGGATCACGAAGTAGTGTGGTACCACACTGAAACCGTCCATTAAACCTGGTTTCGCTCATTATTTTAGAGGATAACGCATGTTAGGTCTAGGTTAGGTCTGGGATTTGCTCTCATCAGGCTCATTCTTTCGCATATTTCTCATACTTGATGGCTAGATCCTGGGCTTTTTCTGGATTGCATCACGTAGTAATGTGGTACCACGCTGAAACAGTCAATTAAACCTGGTTTCGATCAATACTTTAGAGGATAACGCAAGTTAGGTCTGGGATAGGCCTTGGATTTGCCCTCATCAGGCTCTTACTATCGCATATTTCTCATACTTCATGGCTAGATCCTGGACTATTTCTGGATTGGATCACGTAGTAAAGTGGTACCACACTGAAACATTCAATGAAACCTGGTCTGGATAAATATTTTAGAGGATAACGCATCTTAGGTCTGGGTTAGGTCTAAGATTTGCCCTCATCAGGCTCACAGTTTCGCGTTTTTCACATACTTGTTGAACAGATCCTGGGTTTTTTCTGGTTTGGATCACGTAGTAATGTGGTACCACACTAAAACAGTCGATTAAACCTGGTTTCGATGAATATTTTAGAGGATAACGCAAGTTAGGTCTGGGATAGGTCCGGGATTTGCCCTCATCAGGCTCATACTTTCGCATTCTTCTTATACTTGTTGAACTGATCCTGGGTTTTTTCTGGTTTGGATCACGTAGTAATGTGGGTCCACACTGAAACAATCAATTAAACCTGGTCTTGATAAATATTTTAGAGGATAACGCAAGTTAGGTCTAGGTAAGGCCTGGGATTTTCACTCATCAGACTCATACATTCGCATTCCTCACATACTTGTTGAACGGATCCTGGGTTTTTTCTGGTTTGTATCACGTAGTAATGTGGTACCACACTGAAACAGTCCATTAAACCTGGTTCGGATTAATATTTTAGAGGATAACGCATGTTAGGTCTAGGTTAGCCCTGGGATTTTCACTCATCAGACTCATACTTTCGCATTCTTCTTATACTTGTTGAACTGATCCTGGGTTTTTTCTCGTTTGGATCACGTAGTAATGTGGTACCACACTGAAACAGTCGATTAAACCTGGTTTCGATCAATATTTTAGAGGATAACGCAAGTTAAGTCTGGGATTGGTCTGGGATTTGACCTCATCAGACTCATACTTCCGCACACTTCACATACTCGTTGAACAGATCCTGGGTTATTTTCTGGTTTGGATCACATAGTAATGTGGTACCACACTGAAACAGTCGATTAAACCAGGTTTCGATCAATATTTTTGAGGATAACGCATGTTAGGTCTAGGTTAGTCCTGGGATTTTCACTCATCAGACTCATACTTTCGCATTCTCCACATACTTGTTGAACGGATCCTGGGTTTTTTCTGGTTTGGAACACGTAGTAATGTGGGTCCACACTGAAACAATCAATTAAACCTGGTCTTGATAAATATTTTAGAGGATAACGAATGTTAGGTCTGGGATAGGTCTGGGATTTGCCCTCATCAGACTCATAATTTCGCACACTTCACATACTCGTTGAACAGATCCTGGGTTATTTTCTGGTTTGGATCACGTAGTAATGTGGGTCCACACCGAAACAATCAATTAAACCTGGTCTTGATAAATATTTTAGAGGATAACGCATGTTAGGTCTGGGATAGGTCTGGGATTTGCCCTCATCAGGCTCATACTTTCGCACACTTCACATACTCGTTGAACAGAACCTGGGATATTTTCTGGTTTGGGTCACGTAGTAATGTAGTACTACACTGAAACATTCAATTAAACCTGGTCTTGATAAATATTTTAGAGGATAACGCAAGTTAGGTCTGGGATAGGTCTAGGATTTGCCCTCATCAGGCTCTTACTATCGCATATTTCTCATACCTCATGGCTAGATCCCGGGCTATTTCTGGATTGGATCACGTAGTAAAATGGTACCACACTGAAACATTCAATGAAACCTGTTCTGGATAAATATTTTAGAGGACAACGCAAGTTAGGTCTGGCATAGGTCTGGGATTAGCCCTCATCAGACTCATACTTTCGCACAATTCACATACTCGTTGACAAGATCCTGGGTTTTTTTTCTGGTTTGGATCACGTAGTAATGTGGTTCCACACTGAAACAGTCGATTAATCCTGGTTTCGATCAATATTTTTGAGGATAACGCATGTTAGGTCTTGGTCAGGCCTGGTTTTTTCACTCATCAGACTCATACTTTCGCATTCTTCACATACTTGTTGAACGGATCCTCGGTTTTTTCTGGTTTGGATCACGTAGTAGTGTGGTACCACACTGAAACAGTCCATTAACCCTGGTTTCGCTCAATATTGTAGACGACAACGCATGTTAGGTCTAGGTCAGGCCTGGGATTTTCACTCATCAGACTCATACTTTCGCATTCTTCACATACTTGTTGAACGGATCCTGGGTTTTTTCTGGTTTGGATCACGTAGTAATGTGGGTCCAGACTGAAACAATCAATTAAACCTGGTCTTGATAAATATTTTAGAGGATAACGCATGTTAGGTCTGGGATAGGTCTGGGATTTGCCCTCATCAGGCTCATACTTTCGCACACTTCGCATACTCGTTGAACAGATCCTGCGTTATTTTCTGGTTTGGATCACATAGTAATGTGGTACCACACTGAAACATTCAATTAAACCTGGTCTTGATAAATATTTTAGAGGATGACGCATGTTAGGTCTGGGTTGGGTCTAGGATTTGCCCTCATCAGGCTCATACTTTCGCATATTTCTCATACTTCAAGGCTAGATCCTGGGCTATTTCTGAATTGGATCACGTACTAAAGTGGTACCACACTGAAACATTCAATGAAACCTGGTCTGGATAAATATTTTAGAGGACAACGCATCTTAGGTCTGGGATAGGTCTAAGATTTGCCCTCATCAGGCTCACAGTTTCGCGTTTTTCATATACTTGTTGAACAGATCCTGGGTTTTTTCTGGTTTGGATCACGAAGTAGTGTGGTACCACACTGAAACCGTCCATTAAACCTGGTTTCGCTCAATATTTTAGAGGATAACACATGTTAGGTCTAGGTTAGGTCTGGGATTTGCTCTCATCAGGCTCATTCTTTCGCATATGTCTCATACTTGATGGCTAGATCCTGTGCTTTTTCCGGATTGCATCACGTAGTAACGTAGTACCACACTGAAACAGTCAACAAAACCTGGTTTCCATCAATATTTTAGAGGACAACGCAAGTTAGGTCTAGGTAAGGCCTGAGATTTTCACTGATCACACTCATACATTCGCATTCTTCACATACTTGTTGAACGGATCCGGGGTTTTTTCTGGTTTGGATCACGTAGTAATGTGGTACCACACTGAAACATTCTATTAAACCTGGTCTTGATAAATATTTTAGAGGATAACGCATGTTAGGTCTGGGTTACGTCTAGGATTTGCCCTCATCAGGCTCATATTTTCGCATATTTCTCATACTTCATGGCTAGATCCTGGGCTGTTTCTGCATTGTTTCACGTAGTAATGTGGTACCACGCTGAAACAGTCAATTAAACCTGGTTTCGATCAATACTTTAGAGGATAACGCAAGTTAGGTCTGGGATAGGTCTAGGATTTTCCCTCAGCAGGCTCTTACTATCGCATATTTCTCATACTTCATGGCTAGATCCTGGGCTATTTCTGGATTGGATCACGTAGTAAAGTGGTACCACACTGAAACATTCAATGAAACCGGGTCTGGATAAATATTTTAGAGGATAACGCATCTTAGGTCTGGGTTAGGTCTAAGATTTGCCCTCATCAGGCTCACAGTTTCGCGTTTTTCACATACTTGTTGAACAGATCCTGGGTTTTTTCTGGTTTGGATCACGTAGTAATGTGGTACCACACTAAAACAGTCAATTAAACCTGGTTTCGATCAATATTTTGGAGGATAACGCAAGTTAGGTCTGGGATAGGTCTGGGATTTGCTCTCATCAGGCTCATTCTTTCGCATATTTCTCATACTAGTTGAACAGATCCTGGGTTATTTTCTGGTTTGGATCACATAGTAATGTGGTACCACACTGAAACAGTCGATTAAACCTGGTTTCGATGAATATTTTAGAGGATAACGCAAGTTAGGTCTGGGATAGGTCCGGGATTTGCCTTCATCAGGCTCATACTTTCGCATTCTTCTTATACTTGTTGAACTGATCCTGGGTTTTTTCTGGTTTGGATCACGTAGTAATGTGGGTCCACACTGAAACAATCAATTAAACCTGGTCTTGATAAATATTTTAGAGGATAACGCAAGTTAGGTCTAGGTAAGGCCTGGGATTTTCACTCATCAGACTCATACATTCGCATTCCTCACATACTTGTTGAACGGATCCTGGGTTTTTTCTGGTTTGAATCACGTAGTAATGTGGTACCACACTGAAACAGTCCATTAAACCTGGTTTGGATCAATATTTTTGAGGATAACGCATGTTAGGTCTAGGTTAGCCCTGGGATTTTCACTCATCAGACTCATACTTTCGCATTCTTCTCATAATTGCTGAACTGATCCTGGGTTTTTTCTGGTTTGGATCACGTAGTAATGTGGTACCACACTGAAACGGTCGATTTAACCTGGTTTCGATCAATATCGTAGAGGATAACGCAAGTTAAGTCTGGGATTGGTCTGGGATTTGACCTCATCAGACTCATACTTTCGCACACTTCACATACTCGTTGAACAGATCCTAGGTTATTTTCTGGTTTGGATCACATGGTAATGTGGTTCCACACTGAAACAGTCGATTAAACCAGGTTCCCATCAATATTTTAGAGGACAACGCAAGTTAGGTCTAGGTAAGGCCTGAGATTTTCACTGATCAGACTCATACATTCGCATTCTTCACATACTTGTTGAACGGATCCCGGGTTTTTTCTGGTTTGGATCACGTAGTAATGTGGCACCACACTGAAACACTCAATTAAACCAGGTTTCGATCAATATTTTTGAGGATAACGCATGTTAGGTCTAGGTTAGGCCTGGGATTTTCACTCATCAGACTCATACTTTCGCATTCTTCACATACTTGGTGAACGGATCCTGGGTTTTTTCTGGTTTGGATCACGTAGTAATGTGGGTCCACAGTGAAACAATCAATTAAACCTGGTCTTGATAAATATTTTAGAGGATAACGCATGTTAGGTCTGGGATAGGTCTGGGATTTGCCCTCATCAGACTCATACTTTCGCATTCTTCACATACTTGTTGAACGGATCCTGGGTTATTTTCTGGTTTGGATCACATAGTAATGTGGTACCACACTGAAACAGTCGATTAAACCTGGTTTCGATGAATATTTTAGAGGATAACGCAAGTTAGGTCTGGGATAGGTCCGGGATTTGCCCTCATCAGGCTCATACTTTCGCGTTTTTCACATACTTGTTGAACAGATCCTGGGTTTTTTCTGGTTTGGGTCACGTAGTAGTGTGATACCACACTGAAACATCCAATTAAACCTGGTTTCGATGAATATTTTAGAGGATAACGCAAGTTAGGTCTGGGATAGGTCCGGGATTTGCCCTCATCAGGCTCATACTTTCGCGTTTTTCACATACATGTTGAACATATCCTGGGTTTTTTCTGGTTTGGATCCCGTAGTAGTGTGGTACCACACTGAAACAGTCCATTAAACCTGGTCTTGATAAATATTTTAGAGGATAACGCATGTTAGGTCTGGGTTACGTCTAGGATTTGCCCTCATCAGGCTCATACTTTCGCATATTTCTCATACTTCATGGCTAGATCCTGGGCTGTTTCTGCATTGTATCACGTAGTAATGTGGTACCACGCTGAAACAGTCAATTAAACCTGGTTTCGATCAATATTTTAGAGGATAACGCAAGTTAGGTCTGGGATAGGTCTAGGATTTGCCCTCATCAGGCTCTTACTATCGCATATTTCTCATACTTCATGGCTAGATCCCGGGCCATTTCTGGATTGGATCACGTAGTAAAATGGTACCACACTGAAACATTCAATGAAACCTGTTCTGGATAAATATTTTAGACGACAACGCAAGTTAGGTCTGGCATAGGTCTGGGATTCGCCCTCATCAGGCTCATATTTTCGCATATTTCTCATACTTCATGGCTAGATCCTGGGCTGTTTCTGCATTGTTTCACGTAGTAATGTGGTACCACGCTGAAACAGTCGATTAAACCTGGTTTCGATCAATATCTTAGAGGATAACGCAAGTTAAGTCTGGGATTGGTCTGAGATTTGACCTCATCAGACTCATACTTTCGCACACTTCACATACTCGTTGAACAGATCCTGGGTTATTTTCTGGTTTGGATCACATGGTAATGTGGTGCCACACTGAAACAGTCGATTAAACCAGGTTCCGATCAATATTTTTGAAGATAACGAATGTTAGGTCTAGGTTAGGCCTGGGATTTTCACTCTTCAGACTCATACTTTCGCATTCTTCACATACTTGTTGAACGGATCCTGGGTTTTTTCTGGTTTGGATCACGTAGTAATGTGGGTCCACACTGAAACAATCAATTAAACCTGGTCTTGATAAATATTTTAGAGGATAACGCATGTTAGGTCTGGGTTAGGTCTGGGATTTGCTCTCATCAGGCTCATTCTTTCGCATATTTCTCATACTTGATGGCTATATACTGGGCTTTTTCTGGACTGCATCACGTAGTAATGAAGTACAACACTGAAATAGTCAATTAAACCTGGTTTCCATCAATATCTTAGAGGACAACGCAAGTTAGGTCTGGCATAGGTCTGGGATTCGCCCTCATCAGGCTCATACTTTCGCGTCTTTCACATATTTGTTGAACAGATCCTGGGTTTTTTCTGGTTTGTATCACGTAGTAATGAAGTACAACACTGAAACAGTCAATTAAACCTGGTTTCCATCAATATCTTAGAGGACAACGCAAGTTAGGTCTGGCATAGGTCTGGGATTCGCCCTCATCAGGCACACAGTTTCGCGTTTTTCACATACTTGTTGAACAGATCCTGGGTTTTTTCTGGTTTGGATCACGAAGTAGTGTGGTACCACACTGAAACAGTCCATTAAACCTGGTTTCGCTCATTATTTTAGAGGATAACGCATGTTAGGTCTAGGTTAGGTCTGGGATTTGCTCTCATCAGGCTCATTCTTTCGCATATTTCTCATACTTGATGGCTAGATCCTGGGCTTTTTCTGGATTACCTCACGTAGTAATGTAGTACCACACTGAAGCAGTCAATGAAACCTGGTTTCCATCAATATTTTAGAGGACAACGCAAGTTAGGTCTTGGTAAGGCCTGAGATTTTCACTGATCAGACTCATACATTCGCATTCTTCACATACTTGTTGAACGGATCCTGGGTTTTTTCTGGTTTGGATCACGTAGTAATGTGGTACCTCACTGAAACATTCTATTAAACCTGGTCTTGATAAATATTTTAGAGGATAACGCATGTTAGGTCTGGGTTACGTCTAGGATTTGCCCTCATCTGGCTCATACTTTCGCATATTTCTCATACTTCATGGCTAGATCCTGGGCTGTTTCTGAATTGTATCACGTAGTAATGTGGTACCACGCTGAAACAGTCAATTAAACCTGGTTTCGATCAATATTTTAGAGGATAACGCAAGTTAGGTCTGGGATTGGTCTAGGATTTGCCCTCATCAGGCTCTTACTATCGCATATTTCTCATAGTTCATGGCTAGATCCTGGGCTATTTCTGGATTGGATCACGTAGTAAAGTGGTACCACACTGAAACATTCAATGAAACCTGTTCTGGATAAATATTTTAGAGGATAACGCATCTTAGGTCTGGGTTAGGTCTAGGATTTGCCCTCATCAGGCTCATACTTTCGCATATTTCTCATACTTCATGGCTAGATCCTTGGCCATTTCTGGATTGGATCACGTAGTAAAGTGGTACCACACTGAAACATTCAATGAAACCTGGTCTGGATAAATATTTTAGAGGATAACGCATCTTAGGTCTGGGTTAGGTCCAAGATTTGCCCACATCAGACTCATACTTTCGCACATTTCTCATACTTCATGGCTAGATCCTGGGCTATTTCTGGATTGGATTACGTAGTAATGTGGTACCACACTGAAACAGTCAATTAAACCTGGTATCGATCAATATTTTAGAGGATAACGCAAGTTAGGTCTGGGATAAGTCTGGGATTTGCCCTCATCAGGCTCATACTTTCGCGTTTTTCACATACTTGTTGAACAGATCCTGGGTTTTTTCTGGTTTGGATCACGTAGTAATATGGGTACACACTGATACAATCAACTAAACCTGGTCTTGATAAATATTTTAGAGGATAACGCATGTTAGGTCTGGGATAGGTCTGGGATTTGCCCTCATCAGGCTCATACTTTCGCGTTTTTCACATACTTGTTGAACAGATCCTGGGTTTTTTCTGGTTTGGATCACGTAGTAATATGGGTACACACTGATACAATCAACTAAACCTGGTCTTGATAAATATTTTAGAGGATAACGCATGTTAGGTCTGGGATAGGTCTGGGATTTGCCCTCATCAGACTCATACTTTCGCACAATTCACATACTCGTTGACAAGATCCTGGGTTTTGTTCTGGTTTGGATCACGTAGTAATGTGGTTCCACACTGAAACAGTCGATTAAACCTTGTTTCGATCAATATTTTAGAGGATAACGCAAGTTAGGTCAGGGATAGGTCTGGGATTTGCCCTCATCAGGCTCATACTTTCGCGTTTTTCACATACTAGTTGAACAGATCCTGGGTTTTTTCTGGTTTGGATACCGTAGTAGTGTGGTACCACACTGAAACAGTCCATTAAACCTGGTTTCGCTCAATATTTTAGAGGATAACGCATGTTAGGTCTAGGTCAGGCCTGGTTTTTTCACTCATCAGACTCATACTTTCGCATTCTTCACATACTTGTTGAACGGAACCTGGGTTTTTTCTGGTTCGGGTCACGTAGTAATGTGGGACCACACAGAAACAGTCAATTAAACCTGGTTTCGACCAATATTTTAGAGAATAATTCATGTTGGGTCTAGGTTAGGTCTGGGATTTGCACATATCAGGCTCATACTTTCGCACACTTCACATACTTGTTGAACGGATCCTGGGTTTTTTCTGGTTTGGATCACGTAGTAGTGTGGTACCACACTGAAACAGTCCATTAACCCTGGTTTCGCTCAATATTTTAGACGATAACGCATGTTAGGTCTACGTCAGGCCTGGGATTTTCACTCATCAGACTCATTCTTTCGCATTCTTCACATACTTGTTGAACGGATCCTGGGTTTTTTCTGGTTTGGATCACGTAGTAATGTGGGTCCACACTGAAACAATCAATTAAACTTATTCTTGATAAATATTTTAGAGGATAACGCATGTTAAGTCTGGGATAGGTCTGGGATTTGCCCTCATCAGGCTCATACTTTCGCACATTTCACATACTCGTTGAACAGATCCTGTGTTATTTTCTGGTTTGGATCACATAGTAATGTGGTACCACACTGAAACATTCAATTAAACCTGGTCTTGATAAATATTTTAGAGGATGACGCATGTTAGGTCTGGGTTAGGTCTAGGATTTGCCCTCATCACGCTCATACTTTCGCATATTTCTCATACTTCAAGGCTAGATCCTGGGCTATTTCTGAATTGGATCACGTAGTAAAGTGGTACCACACTGAAACATTCAATGAAACCTGGTCTGGATAAATATTTTAGAGGACAACGCATCTTAGGTCTGGGATAGGTCTAAGATTTGCCCTCATCAGGCTCACAGTTTCGCGTTTTTCATATACTTGTTGAACAGATCCTGGATTTTTTCTGGTTTGGATCACGAAGTAGTGTGGTACCACACTGAAACCGTCCATTAAACCTGGTTTCGCTCATTATTTTAGAGGATAACGCATGTTAGGTCTAGGTTAGGTCTGGGATTTGCTCTCATCAGGCTCATTCTTTCGCATATTTCTCATACTTGATGGCTAGATCCTGGGCTTTTTCTGGATTGCATCACGTAGTAATGTGGTACCACGCTGAAACAGTCAATTAAACCTGGTTTCGATCAATACTTTAGAGGATAACGCAAGTTAGGTCTGGGATAGGTCTTGGATTTGCCCTCATCAGGCTCTTACTATCGCATATTTCTCATACTTCATGGCTAGATCCTGGACTATTTCTGGATTGGATCACGTAGTAAAGTGGTACCACACTGAAACATTCAATGAAACCTGGTCTGGATAAATATTTTAGAGGATAACGCATCTTAGGTCTGGGTTAGGTCTAAGATTTGCCCTCATCAGGCTCACAGTTTCGCGTTTTTCACATACTTGTTGAACAGATCCTGGGTTTTTTCTGGTTTGGATCACGTAGTAATGTGGTACCACACTAAAACAGTCGATTAAACCTGGTTTCGATGAATATTTTAGAGGATAACGCAAGTTAGGTCTGGGATAGGTCCGGGATTTGCCCTCATCAGGCTCATACTTTCGCATTCTTCTTATACTTGTTGAACTGATCCTGGGTTTTTTCTGGTTTGGATCACGTAGTAATGTGGGTCCACACTGAAACAATCAATTAAACCTGGTCTTGATAAATATTTTAGAGGATAACGCAAGTTAGGTCTAGGTAAGGCCTGGGATTTTCACTCATCAGACTCATACATTCGCATTCCTCACATACTTGTTGAACGGATCCTGGGTTTTTTCTGGTTTGTACCACGTAGTAATGTGGTACCACACTGAAACAGTCCACTAAACCTGGTTTGGATTAATATTTTAGAGGATAACGCATGTTAGGTCTAGGTTAGCCCTGGGATTTTCACTCATCAGACACATACTTTCGCATTCTTCTTATACTTGTTGAACTGATCCTGGGTTTTTTCTCGTTTGGATCACGTAGTAATGTGGTACCACACTGAAACAGTCGATTAAACCTGGTTTCGATCAATATTTTAGAGGATAACGCAAGTTAAGTCTGGGATTGGTCTGGGATTTGACCTCATCAGACTCATACTTTCGCACACTTCACATACTCGTTGAACAGATCCTGGGTTATTTTCTGGTTTGGATCACATAGTAATGTGGTACCACACTGAAACAGTCGATTAAACCAGGTTTCGATCAATATTTTTGAGGATAACGCATGTTAGGTCTAGGTTAGTCCTGGGATTTTCACTCATCAGACTCATACTTTCGCATTCTTCACATACTTGTTGAACGGATCCTGGGTTTTTTCTGGTTTGGAACACGTAGTCATGTGGGTCCACACTGAAACAATCAATTAAACCTGGTCTTGATAAATATTTTAGAGGATAACGAATGTTAGGTCTGGGATAGGTCTGGGATTTGCCCTCATCAGACTCATACTTTCGCACACTTCACATACTCGTTGAACAGATCCTGGGTTATTTTCTGGTTTGGATCACGTAGCAATGTGGGTCCACACCGAAACAATCAATTAAACCTGGTCTTGATAAATATTTTAGAGGATAACGCATGTTAGGTCTGGGATAGGTCTGGGATTTGCCCTCATCAGGCTCATACTTTCGCGTTTTTCACATACTTGTTGAACAGATCCTGGGTTTTTTCTGGTTTGGGTCACGTAGTAATGTAGTACCACACTGAAACATTCAATTAAACCTGGTCTTGATAAATATTTTAGAGGATAACGCATGTTAGGTCTAGGTTAGGTCTGGGATTTGCTCTCATCAGGCTCATTCTTTCGCATATTTCTCATACTTGATGGCTATATCCTGGGCTTTTTCTGGACTGCATCACGTAGTAATGAAGTACAACACTGAAATAGTCAATTAAACCTGGTTTCCATCAATATCTTAGAGGATAACGCAAGCTAGGTCTGGGATAGGTCTGGGATTAGCCCTCATCAGACTCATACTTTCGCACAATTCACATACTCGTTGACAAGATCCTGGGTTTTTTTTCTGGTTTGGATCACGTAGTAATGTGGTTCCACACTGAAACAGTCGATTAATCCTGGTTTCGATCAATATTTTAGAGGATAACGCAAGTTAGGTCTGGGATAGGTCTGTGATTTGCCCTCATCAGGCTCATACTTTCGCGTTTTTCACATACTAGTTGAACAGATCCTGGGTTTTTTCTGGTTTGGATCCCGTAGTAGTGTGGTACCACACTGAAATAGTCCATTAACCCTGGTTTCGCTCAATATTGTAGACGACAACGCATGTTAGGTCTAGGTCAGGCCTGGGATTTTCACTCATCAGACTCATACTTTCGCATTCTTCACATACTTGTTGAACGGATCCTGGGTTTTTTCTGGTTTGGATCACGTAGTAATGTGGGTCCACACTGAAACAATCAATTAAACCTGGTCTTGATAAATATTTTAGAGGATAACGCATGTTAGGTCTGGGATAGGTCTGGGATTTGCCCTCATCAGGCTCATACTTTCGCACACTTGGCATACTCGTTGAACAGATCCTGCGTTATTTTCTGGTTTGGATCACATAGTAATGTGGTACCACACTGAAACATTCAATTAAACCTGGTCTTGATAAATATTTTAGAGGATGACGCATGTTAGGTCTGGGTTGGGTCTAGGATTTGCCCTCATCAGGCTCATACTTTCGCATATTTCTCATACTTCAAGGCTAGATCCTGGGCTATTTCTGAATTGGATCACGTAGTAAAGTGGTACCACACTGAAACATTCAATGAAACCTGGTCTGGATAAATATTTTAGAGGACAACGCATCTTAGGTCTGGGATAGGTCCAAGATTTGCCCTCATCAGGCTCACAGTTTTGCGTTTTTCATATACTTGTTGAACAGATCCTGGGTTTTTTCTGGTTTGGATCACGAAGTAGTGTGGTACCACACTGAAACCGTCCATTAAACCTGGTTTCGCTCAATATTTTAGAGGATAACACATGTTAGGTCTAGGTTAGGTCTGGGATTTGCTCTCATCAGGCTCATTCTTTCGCATATGTCTCATACTTGATGGCTAGATCCTGTGCTTTTTCCGGATTGCATCACGTAGTAACGTAGTACCACACTGAAACAGTCAACGAAACCTGGTTTCCATCAATATTTTAGAGGACAACGCAAGTTAGGTCTAGGTAAGGCCTGAGATTTTCACTGATCAGACTCATACATTCGCATTCTTCACATACTTGTTGAACGGATCCGGGGTTTTTTCTGGTTTGGATCACGTAGTAATGTGGTACCACACTGTAACATTCTATTAAACCTGGTCTTGATAAATATTTTAGCGGATAACGCATGTTAGGTCTGGGTTACGTCTAGGATTTGCCCTCATCAGGCTCATATTTTCGCATATTTCTCATACTTCATGGCTAGATCCTGGGCTGTTTCTGCATTGTTTCACGTAGTAATGTGGTACCACGCTGATACAGTCAATTAAACCTGGTTTCGATCAATACTTTAGAGGATAACGCAAGTTAGGTCTGGGATAGGTCTAGGATTTGCCCTCATCAGGCTCATTCTTTCGCATATTTCTCATACTTGATGGCTAGATCCTGAGCTTTTTCTGGATTGCATCACGTAGTAATGAAGTACAGCACTGAAACAGTCAATTAAACCTGGTTTTCATCAATATTTTAGAGGACAACGCAAGTTAGGTCTGGGATAGTTCTGGGATTTGCCCTCATCAGGCTCATACTGTCGCGTTTTTCACATACTTGTTGAACAGATCCTGGGTTTTTTCTGGTTTGGATCCCGTAGTAGTGTGGTACCACACTGAAACAGTCCATTAAACCTGGTTTCGCTCAATATTTTAGAGGATAACGCATGTTAGGTCTAGGTCAGGCCTGGTTTTTTCACTCATCAGAATCATACTTTCGCGTTCTTCACATACCTGTTGAACGGATCCTGGGTTTTTTCTGGTTTGGATCACGTAGTAATGTGGGTCCACACTGAAACAATCAATTAAACCTGGTTTCGATGAATATTTTAGAGGATAACGCAAGTTAGGTCTGGGATAGGTCCGGGATTTGCCTTCATCAGGCTCATACTTTCGCATTCTTCTTATACTTGTTGAACTGATCCTGGGTTTTTTCTGGTTTGGATCACGTAGTAATGTGGGTCCACACTGAAACAATCAATTAAACCTGGTCTTGATAAATATTTTAGAGGATAACGCAAGTTAGGTCTAGGTAAGGCCTGGGATTTTCACTCATCAGACTCATACATTCGCATTCTTCACATACTTGTTGAACGGATCCTGGGTTATTTTCTGGTTTGGATCACATGGTAATGTGGTTCCACACTGAAACAGTCGATTAAACCAGGTTCCCATCAATATTTTAGAGGACAACGCAAGTTAGGTCTAGGTAAGGCCTGAGATTTTCACTGATCAGACTCATACATTCGCATTCTTCACATACTTGTTGAACGGATCCTGGGTTTTTTCTGGTTTGGATCACGTAGTAATGTGGGTCCACACTGAAACAATCAATTAAACCTGGTCTTGATAAATATTTTAGAGGATAACGCATGTTAGGTCTGGGATAGGTCTGGGATTTGCCCTCATCAGACTCATACTTTCGCATTCTTCACATACTTGTTGAACGGATCCTGGGTTATTTTCTGGTTTGGATCACATAGTAATGTGGTACCACACTGAAACAGTCGATTAAACCTGGTTTCGATGAATATTTTAGAGGATAACGCAAGTTAGGTCTGGGATAGGTCCGGGATTTGCCCTCATCAGGCTCATACTTTCGCGTTTTTCACATACTTGTTGAACAGATCCTGGGTTTTTTCTGGTTTGGGTCACGTAGTAGTGTGATACCACACTGAAACATCCAATTAAACCTGGTTTCGATGAATATTTTAGAGGATAACGCAAGTTAGGTCTGGGATAGGTCCGGGATTTGCCCTCATCAGGCTCATACTTTCGCGTTTTTCACATACTTGTTGAACAGATCCTGGGTTTTTTCTGGTTTGGATCCCGTAGTAGTGTGGTACCACACTGAAACATTCCATTAAACCTGGTTTCGCTCAATATTTTAGTGGATAACGCATGTTAGGTCTAGGTCAGGCCTGGTTTTTTCACTCATCAGACTCATACTTTCGCATTCTTCACATACTTGTTGAACGGATCCTGGGTTTTTTCTGGTTTGGATCACGTAGTAATGTGGGTCCACACTGAAACAATCAATTAAACCTGGTCTTGATAAATATTTTAGTGGATAACGCATGTTAGGTCTGGGATAGGTCTGGGATTTGACCTCATCAGACTCATACTTTCGCACACTTCACATACTCGTTGAACAGATCCTGGGTTATTTTCTGGTTTGGATCACATAGTAATGTGGTACCACACTGAAACAGTCGATTAAACCTGATTTTGATCAATATTTTAGAGGATAACGCATAGTTAGGTTTGGGATAGGTCTGGGATTTGACCTCATCAGACTCATACTTTCGCACACTTCACATACTCGTTGAACAGATCCTGGGTTATTTTCTGGTTTGGATCACATAGTAATGTGGTACCACACTGAAACAGTCGATTAAACCTGGTTTCGATCAATATTTTAGAGAATAATTCATGTTAGGTCTAGGTTAGTTCTGGGATTTGCTCTCATCAGGCTCGTTCCTTCGCATATTTCTCATACTTGATGGCTAGATCCTGGGCTTTTTCTGGATTGCATCACGTAGTAATGAAGTACAACACTGAAACAGTCAATTAAACCTGGTTTCCATCAATATCTTAGAGGACAACGCAAGTTAGGTCTGGGATTGGTCTGGGATTTGCCCTCATCAGGCTCATACTTTCGTGTTTTTCACATACTTGTTGAACAGATCCTGGCTTTTCTCTGGTTTGGATCACGTAGTAGTGTGGTACCACACTGAAACAGTCCATTAAACCTGGTTTGGATCAATATTTTAGAGGATAACGCATGTTAGGTCTAGGTTAGGTCTGGAATTTGCCCTCATCAGGGTCATACTTTCGCAGTTTTAACATACATGTTGACCTGACCGAGGGTTTTTTCTGCTTTGGATCACGTAGTAAAGTGGTACCACACTGAAACATTCAATTAAACCTGGTCTTGATAAATATTTTAGAGGATAACGCAAGTTAAGTCTGGGATTGGCCTGGGATTTGGGCTCATCAGACTCATACTTTCGCACACTTCACATACTCGTTGAACAGATCCTGGGTTACTTTCTGGTTTGGATCACATAGTAATGTGGTACCGCACTGAAACAGTCGATTAAACCAGGTTTCGATCAATATTTTTGAGGATAACGCATGTTAGGTCTAGGTTAGGCCTGGGATTTTCACTCATCAGACTCATACTTTCGCATTCTTCACATACTTGTAGAACGGATCCTGGGCTTTTCTGGTTTGGATCACGTAGTAATGTGGGACCACACTGAAACAGTCAATTAAACCTGGTCTTGAAAAATATTTTAGAGGATAACGCATGTTAGGTCTGGATCAGGTCTAGAATTTGCCCTCATCATGCTCATACTTTCGCATCTTTCTCATACATCATGGCTAGATCCTGGGCTATTTCTGGAATGTATCACGTAGTAATGTGGTACCACGCTGAAACAGTCGATGAAACCTGGTTCCGATCAATATTTTAGAGGATAACGCAAGTTAAGTCTGGGATTGGTCTGGGATTTGACCTCATCAGACTCATACTTTCGCACACTTCACATACTTGTTGAACAGATCCTGGGTTTTTTCTGGTTTGGATCCCGTAGTAGTGTGGTACCACACTGAAACAGTCCATTAAACCTGGTTTCGCTCAATATTTTAGAGGATAACGCATGTTAGGTCTAGGTCAGGCCTGGGATTTTCACTCATCAGACTCATACTTTCGCATTCTTCACATACTTGTTGAACGGATCCTGGGTTTTTTCTGGTTTGGATCAGCTAGTAATGTGGGTCCACACTGAAACAATCAATTAAACCTGGTCTTGATAAATATTTTATAGGAAAACGCATGTTAGGTCTGGGATAGGTATGGGATTTGTCCTCATCAGACTCATACTTTCGTGTTTTTCACATACTTGTTGAACAGATCCTGGCTTTTCTCTGGTTTGGATCACGTAGTAGTGTGGTACCACACTGAAACAGTCCATTAAACCTGGTTTGGATCAATATTTTAGAGGACAACGCATGTTAGGTCTAGGTCAGGCCTGGGATTTTCACTCATCAGACTCATACCTTCGCATTCTTCACATACTTGTTGAACTGATCCTGGGTTTTTTCTGGTTTGGATCACGTAGTAATGTGGTACCACACTGAAACAGACGATTATACCTGGTTTCGATCAATATCTTAGAGGATAACGAAAGTTAAGTCTGGGATTGGTCTGGGATTTGACCTCATCAGGCTCATACTTTCGCGTTTTTCACATACTTGTTGAACAGATCCTGGGTTTTTTCTGGTTTGGATCCCGTAGTAGTGTGGTACCACACTGAAACTGTCCATCAAACCTGGTTTCGCACAATATTTTAGAGGATAACGCATGTTAGGTCTAGGTTAGGTCTGGGATTTGCTCTCATTAGGCTCATTCTTTCGCATATTTCTCATACTTGATGGCTAGATCATGTGCGTTTTCTGGATTGCATCACGTAGTACTGTAGTACCACACTGAAACAGTGAATGAAACCTGGTTTCCATCAATATTTTAGAGGACAACGCAAGTTAGGTCTAGGTAAGGCCTGAGATTGTCACTGATCAGACTCATACTTTCGCCTTCTTCACATACTTGTTGAACGGATCCTGGGTTTTTTCTGGTTTGGAACACGTAGTAATGTGGTACCACACTGAAACATTCAATTAAACCTGGTCTTGATAAATATTTTAGAGAATAACGCATGTTAGGTCTGGGTTAGGTCTAGGATTTGCCCTCATCAGGCTCATACTTTCGCATATTTCTCATACTTCATGGCTAGATCCTGGGCTATTTCTGGATTGGATCACGTAGTAAAGTGGTACCACACTGAAACATTCAATGAAACCTGGTCTGGATAAAAATTTTAGAGGATAACGCATGTTAGGTCAAGGTTAGGTCTAAGATTTGCCCTTATCAGGCTCACAGTTACGCGTTTTTCACATACTTGTCGAACAGATCCTGGGTTTTTTGTGGTTTGGATCACGTAGTAATGTGGGACCACACTGAAACAGTCAATTAAACCTGGTTTCGATCAATATTTTAGAGAATAATTCATATTAGGTCTAGGTTAGGTCTGGGTTAGACTCATACTTACGCACACTTCACATATTCGTTGACGAGATCCTGGGTTTTTTTCTAGTTTGGATCACGCAGTAATGTGGTACCACACTGAAACAGTCGATTAAACCTGGTTTCGATCAATATTTTTGAGGATAACGCATGTTAGGTCTAGATTAGGTCTGGGATTTGCTCTCATCAGGCTCACACTTTCGCGTTTTTCACATACTTGTTGAACAGATCCTGGGTTTTTTCTGGTTTGGATCCCGTAGTAATGTGGTACCACACTGAAACATTCAATTAAACCTGGTCTTGATAAACATTTTAGAGGATAACGCATGTTAGGTCTGGGATAGGTCTGGGTTAGACTCATACTTTCGCACACTTCTCATACTCGTTGACGAGATCCTGGGTTTTTTTCTAGTTTGGATCACGCAGTAATGTGATACCACACTGAAACAGTCGATTAAACCTGGTTTCGATCAATATTTTTGAGGATAACGCATGTTAGGTCTGGGATAGGTCTGGGATTAGCCCTCATCAGACTCATACTTTCGCTTTCTTCACATACTTGTTGAACGGATCCTGGGCTTTTTCTGGATTGCATCACGTAGTAATGTAGTACCACACTGAAACAGTCAATGAAACCTGGTTTCCATCAATATTTTAGAGGACAACGCGAGATAGGTCTAGGTAAGGCCTGAGATTTTCACTGATCAGACTCATAAATTCGCATTCTTCACATACTTGTTGAACGGATCCTGTGTTTTTGTCTGGTTTGGATCACGTAGTAATGTGGTACCACACTGAAACATTCAATTAAACCTGGTCTTGATAAATATTTTAGAGGATAACGCATGTTAGGTCTGGGTTACGTCTAGGATTTGCCCTCATCAGGCTCATACTATCGCATATTTCTCATACTTCATGGTTAGATCCTGGGCTGTTTATGCATTGTATCACGTAGTAATGTGGTACCACGCTGAAACAGTCAATTATACCTGGTTTCGATCAATATTTTAGAGGATAACGCAAGTTAGGTCTGGGATAGGTCTAGGATTTGCCCTCATCAGGCTCTTACTATCGCATATTTCTCATACTTCATGGCTAGATCCTGGGCTATTTCTGGATTGGATCACGTAGTAAAGTGGTACCACACTGAAACATTCAGTGAAACCTGTTCTGGATAAATATTTTAGAGGATAAAGCATCTTAGGTCTGGGTTAGGTCTAAGATTTGCCCTCATCAGGCTCACAGTTTCGCGTTTTTCACATACTTGTCGAACAGATCCTGGGTTTTTTCAGGTTTGGATCACGTAGTAATGTGGGGCCACACTGAAACAATCAATTAAACCTGGTCTTGATAAATATTTTAGAGGACAACGCATCTTAGGTCTGGGTTAGGTCTAAGATTTGCCCTCATCAGGCTCACAGTTTCGCGATTTTCACATACTTGTTGAACAGATCCTGGGTTTTTTCTGGTTTGGATCACGAAGTAGTGTGGTACCACACTGAAACAGTCCATTAAACCTGTTTTCGCTCAAATTTTTAGAGGATAACGCATGTTAGGTCTAGATTAGGTCTGGGATTTGCTCTCATCAGGCTCATTCTTTCGCATATTTCTCATACTTGATGGCTATATCCTGGGCTTTTTCTGGATTGCATCACGTAGTAACGTAGTACCACACTGAAACAGTCAATGAAACCTGGTTTCCATCAATATTTTAGAGGACAACGCAAGTTAGGTCTAGGTAAGGCCTGAGATTTTCACTGATCAGACTCATACTTTCGCCTTCTTCACATACTTGTTGAACGGATCCTGGGTTTTTTCTGGTTTGGAACACGTAGTAATGTGGTACCACACTGAAACATTCAATTAAACCTGGTCTTGATAAATATTTTAGAGAATAACGCATGTTAGGTCTGGGTTAGGTCTAGGATTTGCCCTCATCAGGCTCATACTTTCGCATATTTCTCATACTTCATGGCTAGATCCTGGGCTATTTCTGGATTGGATCACGTAGTAAAGTGGTACCACACTGAAACATTCAATGAAACCTGGTCTGGATAAGAATTTTAGAGGATAACGCATGTTAGGTCAAGGTTAGGTCTAAGATTTGCCCTCATCAGGCTCACAGTTTCGCGTTTTTCACATACTTGTCGAACAGATCCTGGGTTTTTTGTGGTTTGGATCACGTAGTAATGTGGTACCACACTGAAACATTCAATTAAACCTGGTCTTGATAAATATTTTAGAGGATAACGCATGTTAGGTCTGGGATAGGTCTGGGATTAGCCCTTATCAGACTCATACTTTCGCACACTTCACATACTCGTTGACGAGATCCTGGGTTTTTTTCTAGTTTGGATCACGCAGTAATGTGGTACCACACTGAAACAGTCGATTAAACCTGGTTTCGATCAATATTTTTGAGGATAACGCATGTTATGTCTGGGATAGGTCTGGGATTAGCCCTCATCAGACTCATACTTTCGCTTTCTTCATACTTGTTGAACGGATCCTGGGCTTTTTCTGGATTGCATCACGTAGTAATGTAGTACCACACTGAAACAGTCAATGAAACCTGGTTTCCATCAATATTTTAGAGGACAACGCAAGTTAGGTCTAGGTAAGGCCTGAGATTTTCACTGATCAGACTCATACATTCGCATTCTTCACATACTTGTTGAACGGATCCTGGGTTTTTTCTGGTTTGGATCACGTAGAAATGTGGTACCACACTGAAACATTCAATTAAACCTGGTCTTGATAAATATTTTAGAGGATAACGCATGTTAGGTCTGGGTTACGTCTAGGATTTGCCCTCATCAGGCTCATACCTTCGCATATTTCTCATACTTCATGGCTAGATCCTGGGCTGTTTCTGCATTGTATCACGTAGTAATGTGGTACCACACTGAAACATTCAATTAAACCTGGTCTTGATAAATATTTTAGAGGATCACGCAAGCTAGGTCTGGGATAGGTCTGGGATTAGCCCTCATCAGACTCATACTTTCGCACACTTCACATACTCGTTGACAAGATCCTGGGTTTTTTCCTGGCTTGGATCACGTAGTAATGTGGTTCCACACTGAAACAGTCGATTAAACTTGGCTTCGATCAATATTTTAGAGGATAACGCAAGTTAGGTCTGGGATAGGTCTGGGATTTGCCCTCATCAGGCTCATACTTTCGCGTTTTTCACATACTTGTTGAACGGATCCTGGGTTTTTTCTGGTTTGGGTCACGTAGTAATGTGGTACCACACTGAAACATTCAATTAAACCTGGTCTTGATAAATATTTTAGAGGATCACGCAAGCTAGGTCTGGGATAGGTCTGGGATTAGCCCTCATCAGACTCATACTTTCGCACACTTCACATACTCGTTGACAAGATCCTGGGTTTTTTCCTGGCTTGGATCACGTAGTAATGTGGTTCCACACTGAAACAGTCGATTAAACTTGGCTTCGATCAATATTTTAGAGAATAACGCATGTTAGGTCTGGGTTAGGTCTAGGATTTGCCCTCATCAGGCTCATACTTTCGCATATTTCTCATACTTGTTGAACGGATCCTGGGTTTTTTCTGGTTTTGATCACGTAGTAATGTGGGACCACACTGAATCAATCAATTAAACCTGGTCTTGATAAATATTTTAGAGGATAACGCATGTTAGGTCTGGGATAGGTCTGGGATTAGCCCTCATCAGACTCATACTTTCGCACACTTCACATACTCGTTGACGAGATCCTGGGTTTTTTTCTAGTTTGGATCACGCAGTAATGTGGTTCCAAACTGAAACAGTCCATTAAACCTGGTTTGGATCAATATTTTAGAGGATAACGCATGTTAGGTCTAGGTTAGGCCCGGGATTTTCACTCATCAGACTCATATTTCGCATTCTTCACATACTTGTTGAACGGATCCTGGGTTTTTTCTGGTTTTGATCACGTAGTAATGTGGGACCACACTGAATCAATCAATTAAACCTGGTCTTGATAAATATTTTAGAGGATAACGCATGTTAGGTTTGGCTTAGGTCTAGGATTTGCCCTCATCAGGCTCACAGTTTCGCGTTTTTCACATACTTGTTGAACAGATCCTGGGTTTTTTCTGGTTTGGATCACGTAGTAATGTGGTACCACACTAAAACAGTCAATTAAACCAGGTTTCGATCAATATTTTTGAGGATAACGCATGTTAGGTCTAGGTTAGGCCTGGGATTTTCACTCATCAGACTCATATATTCGCATTCTTCACATACTTTTTGAACGGATCCTGGGTTTTTTCTGGTTTGGATCACGTAGTAGTGTGGGTCCACACTGAAACAATCAATTAAACCTGGTCTTGATATATATTTTAGAGGATAACGCATGTTAGGTCTGGGATAGGTCTGGGATTTGCCCCCATCAGACTCATACTTTCGCATTCTTCACATACTTGTTGAACTGATCCTGGGTTTTTTCCGGTTTGGATCACGTAGTAATGTGGTTCCAAACTGAAACAGTCCATTAAACCTGGTTTGGATCAATATTTTAGAGGATAACGCATGTTAGGTCTAGGTTAGCCCTGGGATTTTCACCCATCAGACTCATACTTTCGCATTCTTCTTATACTTGTTGAACTGATCCTGGGTTTTTTCTGGTTTGGATCACGTAGTAATGTGGTACCACACTGAAACAGTCGATTAAACCTGGTTTCGATCAATATTTTAGAGGATAACGCAAGTTAGGTCTAGGTTAGGCCCGGGATATTCACTCATCAGACTCATATTTCGCATTCTTCACATACTTGTTGAACGGATCCTGGGTTTTTTCTGGTTTTGATCACGTAGTAATTTGGGACCACACTGAATCAATCAATTAAACCTGGTCTTGATAAATATTTTAGAGGATAACGCATGTTAGGTTTGGCTTAGGTCTAGGATTTGCCCTCATCAGGCTCACAGTTTCGCGTTTTTCACATACTTGTTGAACAGATCCTGGGTTTTTTCTGGTTTGGATCACGTAGTAATGTGGTACCACACTAAAACAGTCAATTAAACCAGGTTTCGATCAATATTTTTGAGGATAACGCATGTTAGGTCTAGGTTAGGCCTGGGATTTTCACTCATCAGACTCATATATTCGCATTCTTCACATACTTTTTGAACGGATCCTGGGTTTTTTCTGGTTTGGATCACGTAGTAATGTGGGTCCACACTGAAACAATCAATTAAACCTGGTCTTGATATATATTTTAGAGGATAACGCATGTTAGGTCTGGGATAGGTCTGGGATTTTCACCCATCAGACTCATACTTTCGCATTCTTCTTATACTTGTTGAACTGATCCTGGGTTTTTTCTGGTTTGGATCACGTAGTAAAGTGGTACAACACTGAAACAGTCCATTAAACCTGGTTTGGATCAATATTTTAGAGGATAACGCATGTTAGGTCTAGGTTAGGTCTGGGATTTTCGATCATGAGACTCATACTTTCGCATTCCTCACATACTTGTTGAACGGATCCTGGGTTTTTTCTGGTTTATATCACGTAGTAATGTGGTACCACACTGAAACAGTCCATTAAACCTGGTTTGGATCAATATTTTAGAGGATAACGCATGTTAGGTCTAGGTTAGCCCTGGGATTTTCACCCATCAGACCCATACTTTCGCATTCTTCTTATACTTGTTGAACTGATCCTGGGTTTTTTCTGGTTTGGATCACGTAGTAATGTGGTACCACACTGAAGCAGTCGATTAAACCTGGTTTCGATCAATATTTTAGAGGATAACGCAAGTTAAGTCTGGGATTGGTCTGGGATTTGACCTCATCAGCCTCATACTTTCGCACACTTCACATTCTCGTTGAACAGATCCTGGGTTTTCTTCTGGTTTGGATCACATAGTAATGTGGCACCGCACTGAAACAGTCGATTAAACCCCGTTTCGATCAATATTTTTGAGGATAACGCATGTTAGGTCTAGGTTAGGCCCGGGATTTTCACTCATCAGACACATATTTCACATTCTTCACATACTTGTTGAACGGATCCTGGGTTTTTTCTGGTTTGGATCACGTAGTAATGTGGGACCACACTGAATCAGTCAATTAAACCTGGTTTCGACCAATATTTTAGAGAATAATTCATGTTAGGTCTAGGTTAGGTCTGGGATTTTCTCTCATCACGCTCATTCTTTCGCATATTTCTCATACTTGAGGGCTAGATCCTGGGCTTTTTCTGGATTGGATCACGTAGTAATGAAGTACAACACTGAAACAGTCAATTAAACCTGGTTTCCATCAATATTTTAGAGGACAGCGCATGTTAGGTCTAGGTTAGGCCTGGGATTTGCCCTGATCAGGGTCATACTTTCGCAGTTTTAACATACATGTTGACCTGATCGAGGGTTTTTTCTGCTTTGGATCACGTAGTAAAGTGGTACCACACTGAAACAGTCCATTAAACCTGGTTTGGATCAATATTTTAGAGGATAACGCATGTAAGGTCTAGGTTAGGTCTGGGATTTTCGCTCATGAGACTCATACTTTCGCATTCTTCACATACTTGTTGAACGGATCCTGGGTTTTTTCTGGTTTGGTTCATGTAGTAATGTGGTACCACACTGAAACAATCAATTAAACCTGGTCTTGATAAATATTTTAGAGGATAACGCATGTTAGGTTTGGCTTAGGTCTAGGATTTGCCCCCAGCAGGCTCATACTTTCGCATATTTCTCATACCTCATGGCTAGATCTTGGGCTGTTTCTGGTTTGTATCACGTAGTAATGTGGTACCACGCTGAAACAGTCAATTAAACCTGGTTTCGATCAATATTTTAGAGGATAACGCAAGTTAAGTCTGGGAATGGTCTGGGATTTGACCACATCAGACACATACTTTCGCACACTTCACATACTCGTTGAACAGATCCTGGGTTATTTTCTGGTTTGGATCACATAGTAATGTGGTACCACACTGAAACAGTCGATTAAACCTGGTTTCACTCAATATTTTAGAGGATAACGCATGTTAGGTCTAGGTCAGGCCTGGGATTTTCACTCATCAGACTCATACTTTCGCATTCTTCACATACGTGTTGAACGGATGCTGGGTTTTTTCTGGTTTGGATCACGTAGTAATGTGGGTCCACAGTGAAACAATCAATTAAACCTGGTCTTGATAAATATTTTAGAGGCTAACGCATGTTAGGTCTGGGATAGGTATGGGATTTGCCCTCATCAGACTCATACTTTCGCACACTTCACATACCCGTTGAACAGGTCCTGGGTTATTTTCTGGTTTGGATCACATAGTAATGTGGTACAACACTGGAACAGTCGATTAAACCAGGTTTCGATCTATATTTTTGAGGATAACGCATGTTAGGTCTGGGATAGGTCTGGGATTTGCCCTCATCAGGCTCATACTTTCGCGTTTTTCACATACTTGTTGAACAGATCCTGGGTTTTTTCTGGTTTGGATCCCGTAGTAGTGTGGTACCACAATAAAACAGTCAATTAAACATGGTTTCGATCAATATTTTAGAGGATATCGCAAGTTAGGTCTGGGATAGGTCTGGGATTAGCCCTCATCAGACTCATACTTTCGCTTTCTTCACATACTCGTTGAACAGATCCTGGGTTTTTTCTGGTTTGGATCCCGTAGTAGTGTGGTACCACAATAAAACAGTCAATTAAACCTGGTTTCGATCAATATTTTAGAGGATATCGCAAGTTAGGTCTGGGATAGGTCTGGGATTAGCCCTCATCAGACTCATACTTTCGCTTTCTTCACATACTCGTTGAACAGATCCTGTGTTATTTTCTGGTTTGGATCACATAGTAATGTGGTACCACACTGAAACAGTCGATTAAACCAGGTTTCGAACAATATTTTTGAGGATAACGCATGTTAGGTCTGGGATAGGTCTGGGATTTGCTCTCATCAGGCTCATTCTTTCGCATATTTCTCATACTTGATGGCTAGATCCTGAGCTTTTTCTGGATTGCATCACGTAGTAATGAAGTACAACACTGAAACAGTCAATTAAACCTGGTTTCCATCAATGTTTTAGAGGACAACGCAAGTTAGGTCTGGGATAGGTCTGGGATTTGCTCTCATCAGGCTCATTCTTTCGCATATTTCTCATACTTGATGGCTAGATCCTGAGCTTTTCTGGATTGCATCACGTAGTAATGAAGTACAACACTGAAACAGTCAATTGAACCTGGTTTCCATCAATATTTTAGAGGACAACGCAAGTTAGGTCTGGGATAGGTCTGGGATTTGCCCTCATCAGGCCCATACTGTCGCGTTTTTCACATACTTGTTGAACAGATCCCGGGTTTTTTCTGGTTTGGATCCCGTAGTAGTGTGGTACCACACTGAAACAGTCCATTAAACCTGGTTTCGCTCAATATTTCAGAGGATAACGCATGTTAGGTCTAGGTCAGGCCTGGTTTTTTCATTCATCAGACTCATACTTTCGCATTCTTCACATACTTGTTGAACGGATCCTGGGTTTTTTCTGGTTTGGATCACGTAGTTATGTGGGCCCACACTGAAACAATCAATTAAACCTGGTCTTGATAAATATTTTAGAGGATAACGCATGTTAGGTCTGGGATAGGTCTGGGATTTGCGCTCATCAGACTCATACTTTCGCACACTTCACATACTCGTTGAACAGATCCTGGGTTATCTTCTGGTTTGGATCACATAGTAATGTGGTACCGCACTGAAACAGTCGATTAAACCAGGTTTCGATCAATATTTTTTAGGATAACGCATGTTAGGTCTAGGTTAGGCCTGGGATTTTCACTCATCAGACTCATACTTTCGCATTCTTCGCATACCTGTTGAACGGATCCTGGGTTTTTTCTGGTTTGGATCACGTAGTAATGTGGGTCCACACTGAAACAATCAATTAAACCTGGTCTTGATAAATATTTTAGAGGATAACGCATGTTAGGTCTGGGATAGGTCTGGGATTAGCCCTCATCAGACTCATACTTTCGCACACTTCACATACTCGTTGAACAGATCCTGGGTTTTTACTGGTTTGGATCACATAGTAATGTGGTACCACACTGAAACAGTCGATTAAACCAGGTTTCGATCAATATTCTTGAGGATAACGCATGTTAGGTCTAGGTTAGGCCTGGGATTTTCACTCATCAGACTCATACTTTCGCATTCCTCACATACTTGTTGAACGGATCCTGGGTTTTTTCTGGTTTATATCACGTAGTAATGTGGTACCACACTGAAACAGTCCATTAAACCTGGTTTGGATCAATATTTTAGAGGATAACGCATGTTAGGGCTAGGTTAGCCCTGGGATTTTCACCCATCAGACTCATACTTTCGCATTCTTCTTATACTTGTTGAACTGATCCTGGGTTTTTTCTGGTTTGGATCACGTAGTAATGTGGTACCACACTGAAGCAGTCGATTAAACCTGGTTTCGATCAATATTTTAGAGGATAACGCAAGTTAAGTCTGGGATTGGTCTGGGATTTGACCTCATCAGCCTCATACTTTCGCACACTTCACATTCTCGTTGAACAGATCCTGGGTTTTTTTCTGGTTTGGATCACATAGTAATGTGGCACCACACTGAAACAGTCGATTAAACCACGTTTCGATCAATATTTTTGAGGATAACGCATGTTAGGTCTAGGTTAGGCCCGGGATTTTCACTCATCAGACACATATTTCACATTCTTCACATACTTGTTGAACGGATTCTGGGTTTTTTCTGGTTTGGATCACGTAGTAATGTGGGACCACACTGAATCAGTCAATTAAACCTGGTTTCGACCAATATTTTAGAGAATAATTCATGTTACGTCTAGGTTAGGTCTGGGATTTTCTCTCATCAGGCTCATTCTTTCGCATATTTCTCATACTTGAGGGCTAGATCCTGGGCTTTTTCTGGATTGGATCACGTAGTAATGAAGTACAACACTGAAACAGTCAATTAAACCTGGTTTCCATCAATATTTTAGAGGACAGCGCATGTTAGGTCTAGGTTAGGCCTGGGACTTGCCCTGATCAGGGTCATACTTTCGCAGTTTTAACATACATGTTGACCTGATCGAGGGTTTTTTCTGCTTTGGATCACGTAGTAAAGTGGTACCACACTGAAACAGTCCATTAAACCTGGTTTGGATCAATATTTTAGAGGATAACGCATGTTAGGTCTAGGTTAGGTCTGGGATTTTCGCTCATGAGACTCATACTTTCGCATTCTTCACATACTTGTTGAACGGATCCTGGGTTTTTTCTGGTTTGGTTCATGTAGTAATGTGGTACCACACTGAAACAATCAATTAAACCTGGTCTTGATAAATATTTTAGAGGATAACGCATGTTAGGTTTGGCTTAGGTCTAGGATTTGCCCCCAGCAGGCTCATACTTTCGCATATTTCTCATACTTCATGGCTAGATCCTGGGCTGTTTCTGGTTTGTATCACGTAGTAATGTGGTACCACGCTGAAACAGTCAATTAAACCTGGTTTCGATCAATATTTTAGAGGATAACGCAAGTTAGGTCTGGCATAGGTCTGGGATTCGCCCTCATCAGGCTCATACTTTCGCGTTTTTCACATACTTGTTGAACAGATCCTGGGTTTTTTCTGGTTTGTATCACGTAGTAGTGTGGTACCACACTGAAACAGTCCATTAAAGCTGGTTTGGATCAATTGCTTAGAGGATAACGCATGTTAGGTCTAGGTTAGCCCTGGGATTTTCACTCATCAGACTCATACTTTCGCATTCTTCTCATACTTGTTGAACTGATCCTGGGTTTTTTCTGGTTTGGATCACGTAGTAATTTGGTACCACACTGAAGCAGTCGATTAAACCTGGTTTCGATCAATATCTTAGAGGATAACGCAAGTTAAGTCTGGGAATGGTCTGGGATTTGACCTCATCAGACACATATTTTCGCACACTTCACATACTCGTTGAACAGATCCTGGGTTATTTTCTGGTTTGGATCACATAGTAATGTGGTACCACACTGAAACAGTCGATTAAACCTGGTTTCACTCAATATTTTAGAGGATAACGCATGTTAGGTCTAGGTCAGGCCTGGGATTTTCACTCATCAGACTCATACTTTCGCATTCTTCACATACGTGTTGAACGGATGCTGGGTTTTTTCTGGTTTGGTTCATGTAGTAATGTGGTACCACACTGAATCAGTCAATTAAACCTGGTTTCGACCAATATTTTAGAGAATAATTCATGTTAGGTCTAGGTTAGGTCTGGGATTTTCTCTCATCAGGCTCATTCTTTCGCATATTTCTCATACTTGAGGGCTAGATCCTGGGCTTTTTCTGGATTGGATCACGTAGTAATGAAGTACAACACTGAAACAGTCAATTAAACCTGGTTTCCATCAATATTTTAGAGGACAGCGCATGTTAGGTCTAGGTTAGGCCTGGGACTTGCCCTGATCAGGGTCATACTTTCGCAGTTTTAACATACATGTTGACCTGATCGAGTGTTTTTTCTGCTTTGGATCACGTAGTAAAGTGGTACCACACTGAAACATTCAATGAAACCTGTTCTGGATAAATATTTTAGAGGATAATGCATCTTAGGTCTGGGTTAGGCCTGGGATTTTCACTCATCAGACTCATACTTTCGCATTCTTCACATACTTGTTGAACGGATCCTGGGTTTTTTCTGGTTTGGATCACGTAGTAATGTGGGTCCACACTGAAACAATCAATTAAACCTGGTCTTGATAAATATTTTAGAGGATAACACATGTTAGGTCTGGGATAGGTCTGGGTTTGCCCTCATCAGACTCATACTTTCGCACACTTCGCATACTCGTTGAACAGATCCCGGGTTATTTTCTGGTTTGGATCACATAGTAATGTGGTACCACACAGAAACATTCAATTAAACCTGTTCTGGATAAATATTTTAGAGGATAAAGCATCTTAAGTCTGGGTTAGGCCCGGGATTTTCACTCATCAGACTCATATTTCGCATTCTTCACATACTTGTTGAACGGATCCTGGGTTTTTTCTGGTTTTGATCACGTAGTAATGTGGGACCACACTGAATCAATCAATTAAACCTGGTCTTGATAAATATTTTAGAGGATAACGCATGTTAGGTTTGGCTTAGGTCTAGGATTTGCCCCCAGCAGGCTCATACTTTCGCATATTTCTCATACTTGATGGCTAGATCCTGGGCTTTTTCTGGATTGGATCACGTAGTAATGAAGTACAACACTGAAACAGTCAATTAAACCAGGTGTCCATCAATATTTTAGAGGACAGCGCATGTTAGGTCTAGGTTAGGCCTGGGATTTGCCCTGATCAGGGTCATACTTTCGCAGTTTTAACATACATGTTGACCTGATCGAGGGTTTTTTCTGCTTTGGATCACGTAGTAAAGTGGTACCACACTGAAACAGTCCATTAAACCTGGTTTGGATCAATATTTTAGAGGATAACGCATGTTAGGTCTAGGTTAGGTCTGGGATTTTCGATCATGAGACTCATACTTTCGCATTGTTCACATACTTGTTGAAGTGATCCTGGGTTTTTTCTGGTTTGGATCACGTAGTAATGTGGTACCACACTGAAGCAGTCGATTAAACCTGGTTTCGATCAATATTTTAGAGGATAACGCAAGTTAAGTCTGGGATTGGTCTGGGATTTGACCTCATCAGCCTCATACTTTCGCACACTTCACATTCTCGTTGAACAGATCCTGGGTTTTTTTCTGGTTTGGATCACATAGTAATGTGGCACCACACTGAAACAGTCGATTAAACCACGTTTCGATCAATATTTTTGAGGATAACGCATGTTAGGTCTAGGTTAGGCCCGGGATTTTCACTCATCAGACACATATTTCACATTCTTCACATACTTGTTGAACGGATCCTGGGTTTTTTCTGGTTTGGATCACGTAGTAATGTGGGACCACACTGAATCAGTCAATTAAACCTGGTTTCGACCAATATTTTAGAGAATAATTCATGTTAGGTCTAGGTTAGGTCTGGGATTTTCTCTCATCAGGCTCATTCTTTCGCATATTTCTCATACTTGAGGGCTAGATCCTGGGCTTTTTCTGGATTGGATCACGTAGTAATGAAGTACAACACTGAAACAGTCAATTAAACCTGGTTTCCATCAATATTTTAGAGGACAGCGCATGTTAGGTCTAGGTTAGGCCTGGGACTTGCCCTGATCAGGGTCATACTTTCGCAGTTTTAACATACATGTTGACCTGATCGAGGGTTTTTTCTGCTTTGGATCACGTAGTAAAGTGGTACCACACTGAAACAGTCCATTAAACCTGGTTTGGATCAATATTTTAGAGGATAACGCATGTTAGGTCTAGGTTAGGTCTGGGATTTTCGCTCATGAGACTCATACTTTCGCATTCTTCACATACTTGTTGAACGGATCCTGGGTTTTTTCTGGTTTGGTTCACGTAGTAATGTGGTACCACACTGAAACAATCAATTAAACCTGGTCTTGATAAATATTTTAGAGGATAACGCATGTTAGGTTTGGCTTAGGTCTAGGATTTGCCCCCAGCAGGCTCATACTTTCGCATATTTCTCATACTTCATGGCTAGATCCTGGGCTGTTTCTGGTTTGTATCACCTAGTAATGTGGTACCACGCTGAAACAGTCAATTAAGCCTGGTTTCGATCAATATTTTAGAGGATAACGCAAGTTAGGTCTAGGTCAGGCCTGGGATTTTCACTCATCAGACTCATACTTTCGCATTCTTCACATACGTGTTGAACGGATGCTGGGTTTTTTCTGGTTTGGATCACGTAGTAATGTGGGTCCACAGTGAAACAATCAATTAAACCTGGTCTTGATAAATATTTTAGAGGATAACGCATGTTAGGTCTGGGATAGGTATGGGATTTGCCCTCATCAGACTCATACTTTCGCACACTTCACATACTCGTTGAACAGGTCCTGGGTTATTTTCTGGTTTGGATCACATAGTAATGTGGTACCACACTGAAACAGTCGATTAAACCAGGTTTCGATCTATATTTTTGAGGATAACGCATGTTAGGTCTGGGATAGGTCTGGGATTTGCCCTCATCAGGCTCATACTTTCGCGTTTTTCACATACTTGTTGAACAGATCCTGGGTTTTTTCTGGTTTGGATCCCGTAGTAGTGTGGTACCACAATAATACAGTCAATTAAACCTGGTTTCGATCAATATTTTAGAGGATATCGCAAGTTAGGTCTGGGATAGGTCTGGGATTAGCCCTCATCAGACTCATACTTTCGCTTTCTTCACATACTCGTTGAACAGATCCTGGGTTTCTTCTGGTTTGGATCCCGTAGTAGTGTGGTACCACAATAAAACAGTCAATTAAACCTGGTTTCGATCATTATTTTAGAGGATATCGCAAGTTAGGTCTGGGATAGGTCTGGGATTAGCCCTCATCAGACTCATACTTTCGCTTTCTTCACATACTCGTTGAACAGATCCTGTGTTATTTTCTGGTTTGGATCACATAGTAATGTGGTACCACACTGAAACAGTCGATTAAACCAGGTTTCGAACAATATTTTTGAGGATAACGCATGTTAGGTCTGGGATAGGTCTGGGATTTGCTCTCATCAGGCTCATTCTTTCGCATATTTCTCATACTTGATGGCTAGATCCTGAGCTTTTTCTGGATTGCATCACGTAGTAATGAAGTACAACACTGAAACAGTCAATTAAACCTGGTTTCCATCAATGTTTTAGAGGACAACGCAAGTTAGGTCTGGGATAGGTCTGGGATTTGCTCTCATCAGGCTCATTCTTTCGCATATTTCTCATACTTGATGGCTAGATCCTGAGCTTTTCTGGATTGCATCACGTAGTAATGAAGTACAACACTGAAACAGTCAATTAAACCTGGTTTCCATCAATATTTTAGAGGACAACGCAAGTTAGGTCTGGGATAGGTCTGGGATTTGCCCTCATCAGGCCCATACTGTCGCGTTTTTCACATACTTGTTGAACAGATCCTGGGTTTTTTCTGGTTTGGATCCCGTAGTAGTGTGGTACCACACTGAAACAGTCCATTAAACCTGGTTTCGCTCAATATTTCAGAGGATAACGCATGTTAGGTCTAGGACAGGCCTGGTTTTTTCATTCATCAGACTCATACTTTCGCATTCTTCACATACTTGTTGAACGGATCCTGGGTTTTTTCTGGTTTGGATCACGTAGTTATGTGGGTCCACACTGAAACAATCAATTAAACCTGGTCTTGATAAATATTTTAGAGGAGAACGCATGTTAGGTCTGGGATAGGTCTGGGATTTGCCCTCATCAGACTCATACTTTCGCACACTTCACATACTCGTTGAACAGATCCTGGGTTTTTACTGGTTTGGATCACATAGTAATGTGGTACCACACTAAAACAGTCGATTAAACCAGGTTTCGATCAATATTTTTGAGGACAACGCATGTTAGGTCTAGGTTAGGCCTGGGATTTTCACTCATCAGACTCATACTTTCGCATTCCTCACATACTTGTTGAACGGATCCTGGGTATTTTTGTCTGGTTTGGATCACGTAGTAATGTGGTACCACGCTGAAACAGTCAATTAAACCTGGTTTCGATCAATATTTTAGAGGATAACGCAAGTTAGGTCTGGGATAGGTCTAGGATTTGCCCTCATCAGGCTCTTACTATCGCATATTTCTCATACTTCATGGCTAGATCCTGGGCTATTTCTGGATTGGATCACGTAGTAAAGTGGTACCACACTGAAACATTCAATGAAACCTGTTCTGGATAAATATTTTAGAGGATAAGGCATCTTAGGTCTGGGTTAGGCCTGGGATTTTCACTCATCAGACTCATACTTTCGCATTCTTCACATACTTGTTGAACGGATCCTGGGTTTTTTCTGGTTTGGATCACGTAGTAATGTGGGTCCACACTGAAACAATCAATTAAACCTGGTCTTGATAAATATTTTAGAGGATAACACATGTTAGGTCTGGGATAGGTCTGGGTTTGCCCTCATCAGACTCATACTTTCGCACACTTCGCATACTCGTTGAACAGATCCCGAGTTATTTTCTGGTTTGGATCACATAGTAATGTGGTACCACACAGAAACATTCAATTAAACCTGGTTTCGATCAATATTTTAGATGATAACGCAAGTTAGGTCTGGGATAGGTCCGGGATTTGCCCTCATCAGGCTCATACTTTCGCGTTTTTCACATACTCGTTGAACAGATCCTGGGTTATTTTCTGGTTTGGATCACATAGTAATGTCGTACCACACTGAAACAGTCGATTAAACCAGGTTTCGAACAATATTTTTGAGGATAACGCATGTTAGGTCTGGGATAGGTCTGGGATTTGCTCTCATCAGGCTCATTCTTTCGCATATTTCTCATACTTGATGGCTAGATCCTGAGCTTTTTCTGGATTGCATCACGTAGTAATGAAGTACAACACTGAAACAGTCAATTAAACCTGGTTTCCATCAATGTTTTAGAGGACAACGCAAGTTAGGTCTGGGATAGGTCTGGGATTTGCTCTCATCAGGCTCATTCTTTCGCATATTTCTCATACTTGATGGCTAGATCCTGAGCTTTTTCTGGATTGCATCACGTAGTAATGAAGTACAACACTGAAACAGTCGATTAAACCTGGTTTCGATCAATATTTTAGAGGATAACGCAAGTTAGGTCTGGGATAGGTCTAGGATTTGCCCTCATCAGGCTCTTACTATCGCATTCTTCACATACTTCATGGCTAGATCCTGGGCTATTTCTGGATTGGATCACGTAGTAAAGTGGTACCACACTGAAACATTCAATGAAACCTGTTCTGGATAAATATTTTAGAGGATAAAGCATCTTAGGTCTGGGTTAGGCCTGGGATTTTCACTCATCAGACTCATACTTTCGCATTCTTCACATACTTGTTGAACGGATCCTGGGTTTTTACTGGTTTCGATCACGTAGTAATGTGGTACCACACAGAAACATTCAATTAAACCTGGTTTCGATCAATATTTTAGAGGATAACGCAAGTTAGGTCTGTGATAGGTCCGGGATTTGCCCTCATCAGGCTCATACTTTCGCGTTTTTCACATACTTGTTGAACAGATCCTGGGTTTTTTCTGGTTTGGGTCACGTAGTAGTGTGATACTACACTCAAACAGTCGACTAAACCAGGTTTCGATCAATATTTTTGAGGATAACGCATGTTAGGTCTAGGTTAGGCCTGGGATTTTCACTCATCAGACTCATACTTTCGCATTCTTCACATACTTCTTGAACTGATCCTGGGTTTTTTCTGGTTTGGACCACGTAGTAATGTGGTTCCACACTGAAACAGTCGGTTAAACCTGGTTTCGATCAATATTTTAGAGGATAACGCAAGTTAGGTCTGGGATAGGTCTGGGATTAGCCCTCATCAGACTCATACTTTCGCACACTTCACATACTCGTTGAACAGATCCTGGGTTATTTTCTGGTTTGGATCACATAGTAATGTGGTACCAAACTGAGACAGTCGATTAAACCAGGTTTCGATCAATATTTTAGAGGATAACGCATGTTAGGTCTAGGTTAGCCCTGGGATTTTCACTCATCAGACTCATACTTTCGCATTCTTCTTATACTTGTTGAACTGATCCTGGGTTTTTTCTGGTTTGGATCACGTAGTAATATGGTACCACACTGAAACAGCCGATTAAACCTGGTTTCGATCAATATTTTAGAGGATAACGCAAGTTAAGTCTGGGATTGGTCTGGGATTTGACCTCATCAGACTCATACTTTCGCACACTTCACATACTCGTTGAACAGATCCTGGGTTATTTTCTGGTTTGGATCACATAGTAATGTGGTACCACACTGAAACAGTCGATTAAACCAGGTTTCGATCAATATCTTTCAGGATAACGCATGTTAGGTCTAGGTTAGGCCTGGGATTTTCACTCATCAGACTCATACTTTCACATTCTTCACATACTTGTTGAACGGATCCTGGGTTATTTTCTGGTTTGGATCACATAGTAATGTGGTACCACACTGAAACAGTCGATTAAACCAGGTTTCGATCAATATTTTTGAGGATAACGCATGTTAGGTCTAGGTTAGGCCTGGGATTTTCACTCATCAGACTCATACATTCGCATTCCTCACATACTTGTTAAACGGATCCTGGGTTTTTACTGGTTTGGATCACGTAGTTATGTGGTACCACACTGAAACATTCAATGAAACCTGGTCTGGATAAATATTTTAGAGGACAACGCATCTTAGGTCTGGGTTAGGTCTAAGATTTGCCCTCATCAGGCTCACAGTTTCGCGTTTTTCACATACTCGTTGAACAGATCCTGGGTTTTTTCCAGGTTTGGATCACGTAGTAATGTGGTACCACACTAAAACAGTCAATTAAACCTGGTTTCGATCAATATTTTAGAGGATAACGCATGTTAGGTCTAGGTTAGCCCTGGGATTTTCACCCATCAGACTCATACTTTCGCATCCTTCTTATACTTGTTGAACTGATCCTGGGTTTTTTCTGGTTTGGATCACGTAGTAATGTGGGTCCACACTGAAACAGTCGATTAAACCTGGTTTGGATCAATATTTTGGAGGATAACGCATGTTAGGTCTAGGTTAGCCCTGGGATTTTCACCCATCAGACTCATACTTTCGCATCCTTCTTATACTTGTTGAACTGATCCTGGGTTTTTTCTGGTTTGGATCACGTAGTAATGTGGTACCACACTGAAACAGTCGATTAAACCTGGTTTCGATCAATATTTTAGAGGATAACGCAAGTTAGGTCTGGGATAGGTCTAGGATTTGCCCTCATCAGGCTCTTACTATCGCATATTTCTCATACTTCATGGCTAGATCCTGGGCTATTTCTGGATTGTATCACGTAGTAAAGTGGTACCACACTGAAACACTCAATGAAACCTGGTCTGGATAAATATTTTAGAGGATAACGCGTGTTAGGTCTGGGATAGGTCTGGGATTTGCCCTCATCAGACTCATACTTTCGCACACTTCACATACTCGCTGAACACATCCTGGGTTATTTTCTGGTTTGGATCACATAGTAATGTGGTACCACACTGAAACAGTCGATTAAACCAGGTTTCGATCAATATTTTTGAGGATAACGCATGTTAGGTCTAGGTTAGGCCTGGGATTTTCACTCATCAGACTCATACATTCGCATTCTTCACATACTTTTTGAACGGATCCTGGGTTTTTTCTGGTTTGGATCACGTAGTAATGTGGGTCCACACTGAAACAATCAATTAAACCTGGTCTTGATATATATTTTAGAGGATAACGCATGTTAGGTTTGGCTTAGGTCTAGGATTTGCCCCCAGCAGGCTCATACTTTCGCATATTTCTCATACTTGATGGCTAGATCCTGGGCTTTTTCTGGATTGGATCACGTAGTAATGAAGTACAACACTGAAACAGTCAATTAAACCAGGTTTCGATCAATATTTTTGAGGATAACACATGTTAGGTCTGGGATAGGTCTGGGTTTGCCCTCATCAGACTCATACTTTCGCACACTTCGCATACTCGTTGAACAGATCCCGGGTTATTTTCTGGTTTGGATCACATAGTAATGTGGTACCACACAGAAACATTCAATTAAACCTGTTCTGGATAAATATTTTAGAGGATAAAGCATCTTAAGTCTGGGTTAGGCCCGGGATTTTCACTCATCAGACTCATATTTCGCATTCTTCACATACTTGTTGAACGGATCCTGGGTTTTTTCTGGTTTTGATCACGTAGTAATGTGGGACCACACTGAATCAATCAATTAAACCTGGTCTTGATAAATATTTTAGAGGATAACGCATGTTAGGTTTGGCTTAGGTCTAGGATTTGCCCCCAGCAGGCTCATACTTTCGCATATTTCTCATACTTGATGGCTAGATCCTGGGCTTTTTCTGGATTGGATCACGTAGTAATGAAGTACAACACTGAAACAGTCAATTAAACCAGGTTTCCATCAATATTTTAGAGGACAGCGCATGTTAGGTCTAGGTTAGGCCTGGGATTTGCCCTGATCAGGGTCATACTTTCGCAGTTTTAACATACATGTTGACCTGATCGAGGGTTTTTTCTGCTTTGGATCACGTAGTAAAGTGGTACCACACTGAAACAGTCCATTAAACCTGGTTTGGATCAATATTTTAGAGGATAACGCATGTTAGGTCTAGGTTAGGTCTGGGATTTTCACTCATCAGACACATATTTCACATTCTTCACATACTTGTTGAACGGATCCTGGGTTTTTTCTGGTTTGGATCACGTAGTAATGTGGGACCACACTGAATCAGTCAATTAAACCTGGTTTCGACCAATATTTTAGAGAATAATTCATGTCAGGTCTAGGTTAGGTCTGGGATTTTCTCTCATCAGGCTCATTCTTTCGCATATTTCTCATACCTGAGGGCTAGATCCTGGGCTTTTTCTGGATTGGATCACGTAGTAATGAAGTACAACACTGAAACAGTCAATTAAACCTGGTTTCCATCAATATTTTAGAGGACAGCGCATGTTAGGTCTAGGTTAGGCCTGGGACTTGCCCTGATCAGGGTCATACTTTCGCAGTTTTAACATACATGTTGACCTGATCGAGGGTTTTTTCTGCTTTGGATCACGTAGTAAAGTGGTACCACACTGAAACAGTCCATTAAACCTGGTTTGGATCAATATTTTAGAGGATAACGCATGTTAGGTCAAGGTTAGGTCTGGGATTTTCGCTCATGAGACTCATACTTTCGCATTCTTCACATACTTGTTGAACGGATCCTGGGTTTTTTCTGGTTTGGTTCACGTAGTAATGTGGTACCACACTGAAACAATCAATTAAACCTGGTCTTGATAAATATTTTAGAGGATAACGCATGTTAGGTTTGGCTTAGGTCTAGGATTTGCCCCCAGCAGGCTCATACTTTCGCATATTTCTCATACTTCATGGCTAGATCCTGGGCTGTTTCTGGTTTGTATCACCTAGTAATGTGGTACCACGCTGAAACAGTCAATTAAGCCTGGTTTCGATCAATATTTTAGAGGATAACGCAAGTTAGGTCTAGGTCAGGCCTGGGATTTTCACTCATCAGACTCATACTTTCGCATTCTTCACATACGTGTTGAACGGATGCTGGGTTTTTTCTGGTTTGGATCACGTAGTAATGTGGGTCCACAGTGAAACAATCAATTAAACCTGGTCTTGATAAATATTTTAGAGGATAACGCATGTTAGGTCTGGGATAGGTATGGGATTTGCCCTCATCAGACTCATACTTTCGCACACTTCACATACTCGTTGAACAGGTCCTGGGTTATTTTCTGGTTTGGATCACATAGTAATGTGGTACCACACTGAAACAGTCGATTAAACCAGGTTTCGATCTATATTTTTGAGGATAACGCATGTTAGGTCTGGGATAGGTCTGGGATTTGCCCTCATCAGGCTCATACTTTCGCGTTTTTCACATACTTGTTGAACAGATCCTGGGTTTTTTCTGGTTTGGATCCCGTAGTAGTGTGGTACCACAATAAAACAGTCAATTAAACCTGGTTTCGATCATTATTTTAGAGGATATCGCAAGTTAGGTCTGGGATAGGTCTGGGATTAGCCCTCATCAGACTCATACTTTCGCTTTCTTCACATACTCGTTGAACAGATCCTGTGTTATTTTCTGGTTTGGATCACATAGTAATGTGGTACCACACTGAAACAGTCGATTAAACCAGGTTTCGAACAATATTTTTGAGGATAACGCATGTTAGGTCTGGGATAGGTCTGGGATTTGCTCTCATCAGGCTCATTCTTTCGCATATTTCTCATACTTGATGGCTAGATCCTGAGCTTTTTCTGGATTGCATCACGTAGTAATGAAGTACAACACTGAAACAGTCAATTAAACCTGGTTTCCATCAATGTTTTAGAGGACAACGCAAGTTAGGTCTGGGATAGGTCTGGGATTTGCTCTCATCAGGCTCATTCTTTCGCATATTTCTCATACTTGATGGCTAGATCCTGAGCTTTTCTGGATTGCATCACGTAGTAATGAAGTACAACACTGAAACAGTCAATTAAACCTGGTTTCCATCAATATTTTAGAGGACAACGCAAGTTAGGTCTGGGATAGGTCTGGGATTTGCCCTCATCAGGCCCATACTGTCGCGTTTTTCACATACTTGTTGAACAGATCCTGGGTTTTTTCTGGTTTGGATCCCGTAGTAGTGTGGTACCACACTGAAACAGTCCATTAAACCTGGTTTCGCTCAATATTTCAGAGGATAACGCATGTTAGGTCTAGGACAGGCCTGGTTTTTTCATTCATCAGACTCATACTTTCGCATTCTTCACATACTTGTTGAACGGATCCTGGGTTTTTTCTGGTTTGGATCACGTAGTTATGTGGGTCCACACTGAAACAATCAATTAAACCTGGTCTTGATAAATATTTTAGAGGAGAACGCATGTTAGGTCTGGGATAGGTCTGGGATTTGCCCTCATCAGACTCATACTTTCGCACACTTCACATACTCGTTGAACAGATCCTGGGTTTTTACTGGTTTGGATCACATAGTAATGTGGTACCACACTAAAACAGTCGATTAAACCAGGTTTCGATCAATATTTTTGAGGACAACGCATGTTAGGTCTAGGTTAGGCCTGGGATTTTCACTCATCAGACTCATACTTTCGCATTCCTCACATACTTGTTGAACGGATCCTGGGTATTTTTGTCTGGTTTGGATCACGTAGTAATGTGGTACCACGCTGAAACAGTCAATTAAACCTGGTTTCGATCAATATTTTAGAGGATAACGCAAGTTAGGTCTGGGATAGGTCTAGGATTTGCCCTCATCAGGCTCTTACTATCGCATATTTCTCATACTTCATGGCTAGATCCTGGGCTATTTCTGGATTGGATCACGTAGTAAAGTGGTACCACACTGAAACATTCAATGAAACCTGTTCTGGATAAATATTTTAGAGGATAAGGCATCTTAGGTCTGGGTTAGGCCTGGGATTTTCACTCATCAGACTCATACTTTCGCATTCTTCACATACTTGTTGAACGGATCCTGGGTTTTTTCTGGTTTGGATCACGTAGTAATGTGGGTCCACACTGAAACAATCAATTAAACCTGGTCTTGATAAATATTTTAGAGGATAACACATGTTAGGTCTGGGATAGGTCTGGGTTTGCCCTCATCAGACTCATACTTTCGCACACTTCGCATACTCGTTGAACAGATCCCGAGTTATTTTCTGGTTTGGATCACATAGTAATGTGGTACCACACAGAAACATTCAATTAAACCTGGTTTCGATCAATATTTTAGATGATAACGCAAGTTAGGTCTGGGATAGGTCCGGGATTTGCCCTCATCAGGCTCATACTTTCGCGTTTTTCACATACTCGTTGAACAGATCCTGGGTTATTTTCTGGTTTGGATCACATAGTAATGTCGTACCACACTGAAACAGTCGATTAAACCAGGTTTCGAACAATATTTTTGAGGATAACGCATGTTAGGTCTGGGATAGGTCTGGGATTTGCTCTCATCAGGCTCATTCTTTCGCATATTTCTCATACTTGATGGCTAGATCCTGAGCTTTTTCTGGATTGCATCACGTAGTAATGAAGTACAACACTGAAACAGTCAATTAAACCTGGTTTCCATCAATGTTTTAGAGGACAACGCAAGTTAGGTCTGGGATAGGTCTGGGATTTGCTCTCATCAGGCTCATTCTTTCGCATATTTCTCATACTTGATGGCTAGATCCTGAGCTTTTTCTGGATTGCATCACGTAGTAATGAAGTACAACACTGAAACAGTCGATTAAACCTGGTTTCGATCAATATTTTAGAGGATAACGCAAGTTAGGTCTGGGATAGGTCTAGGATTTGCCCTCATCAGGCTCTTACTATCGCATTCTTCACATACTTCATGGCTAGATCCTGGGCTATTTCTGGATTGGATCACGTAGTAAAGTGGTACCACACTGAAACATTCAATGAAACCTGTTCTGGATAAATATTTTAGAGGATAAAGCATCTTAGGTCTGGGTTAGGCCTGGGATTTTCACTCATCAGACTCATACTTTCGCATTCTTCACATACTTGTTGAACGGATCCTGGGTTTTTACTGGTTTCGATCACGTAGTAATGTGGTACCACACAGAAACATTCAATTAAACCTGGTTTCGATCAATATTTTAGAGGATAACGCAAGTTAGGTCTGTGATAGGTCCGGGATTTGCCCTCATCAGGCTCATACTTTCGCGTTTTTCACATACTTGTTGAACAGATCCTGGGTTTTTTCTGGTTTGGGTCACGTAGTAATGTGATACTACACTCAAACAGTCGACTAAACCAGGTTTCGATCAATATTTTTGAGGATAACGCATGTTAGGTCTAGGTTAGGCCTGGGATTTTCACTCATCAGACTCATACTTTCGCATTCTTCACATACTTCTTGAACTGATCCTGGGTTTTTTCTGGTTTGGACCACGTAGTAATGTGGTTCCACACTGAAACAGTCGGTTAAACCTGGTTTCGATCAATATTTTAGAGGATAACGCAAGTTAGGTCTGGGATAGGTCTGGGATTAGCCCTCATCAGACTCATACTTTCGCACACTTCACATACTCGTTGAACAGATCCTGGGTTATTTTCTGGTTTGGATCACATAGTAATGTGGTACCAAACTGAGACAGTCGATTAAACCAGGTTTCGATCAATATTTTAGAGGATAACGCATGTTAGGTCTAGGTTAGCCCTGGGATTTTCACTCATCAGACTCATACTTTCGCATTCTTCTTATACTTGTTGAACTGATCCTGGGTTTTTTCTGGTTTGGATCACGTAGTAATATGGTACCACACTGAAACAGCCGATTAAACCTGGTTTCGATCAATATTTTAGAGGATAACGCAAGTTAAGTCTGGGATTGGTCTGGGATTTGACCTCATCAGACTCATACTTTCGCACACTTCACATACTCGTTGAACAGATCCTGGGTTATTTTCTGGTTTGGATCACATAGTAATGTGGTACCACACTGAAACAGTCGATTAAACCAGGTTTCGATCAATATCTTTCAGGATAACGCATGTTAGGTCTAGGTTAGGCCTGGGATTTTCACTCATCAGACTCATACTTTCACATTCTTCACATACTTGTTGAACGGATCCTGGGTTATTTTCTGGTTTGGATCACATAGTAATGTGGTACCACACTGAAACAGTCGATTAAACCAGGTTTCGATCAATATTTTTGAGGATAACGCATGTTAGGTCTAGGTTAGGCCTGGGATTTTCACTCATCAGACTCATACATTCGCATTCCTCACATACTTGTTAAACGGATCCTGGGTTTTTACTGGTTTGGATCACGTAGTTATGTGGTACCACACTGAAACATTCAATGAAACCTGGTCTGGATAAATATTTTAGAGGACAACGCATCTTAGGTCTGGGTTAGGTCTAAGATTTGCCCTCATCAGGCTCACAGTTTCGCGTTTTTCACATACTCGTTGAACAGATCCTGGGTTTTTTCCAGGTTTGGATCACGTAGTAATGTGGTACCACACTAAAACAGTCAATTAAACCTGGTTTCGATCAATATTTTAGAGGATAACGCATGTTAGGTCTAGGTTAGCCCTGGGATTTTCACCCATCAGACTCATACTTTCGCATCCTTCTTATACTTGTTGAACTGATCCTGGGTTTTTTCTGGTTTGGATCACGTAGTAATGTGGGTCCACACTGAAACAGTCGATTAAACCTGGTTTGGATCAATATTTTAGAGGATAACGCATGTTAGGTCTAGGTTAGCCCTGGGATTTTCACCCATCAGACTCATACTTTCGCATCCTTCTTATACTTGTTGAACTGATCCTGGGTTTTTTCTGGTTTGGATCACGTAGTAATGTGGTACCACACTGAAACAGTCGATTAAACCTGGTTTCGATCAATATTTTAGAGGATAACGCAAGTTAGGTCTGGGATAGGTCTAGGATTTGCCCTCATCAGGCTCTTACTATCGCATATTTCTCATACTTCATGGCTAGATCCTGGGCTATTTCTGGATTGTATCACGTAGTAAAGTGGTACCACACTGAAACACTCAATGAAACCTGGTCTGGATAAATATTTTAGGGGATAACGCGTGTTAGGTCTGGGATAGGTCTGGGATTTGCCCTCATCAGACTCATACTTTCGCACACTTCACATACTCGCTGAACACATCCTGGGTTATTTTCTGGTTTGGATCACATAGTAATGTGGTACCACACTGAAACAGTCGATTAAACCAGGTTTCGATCAATATTTTTGAGGATAACGCATGTTAGGTCTAGGTTAGGCCTGGGATTTTCACTCATCAGACTCATACATTCGCATTCTTCACATACTTTTTGAACGGATCCTGGGTTTTTTCTGGTTTGGATCACGTAGTAATGTGGGTCCACACTGAAACAATCAATTAAACCTGGTCTTGATATATATTTTAGAGGATAACGCATGTTAGGTCTGGGATAGGTCTGGGATTTGCCCCCATCAGACTCATACTTTCGCATTCTTCACATACTTGTTGAACTGATCCTGGGTTTTTTCCGGTTTGGATCACGTAGTAATGTGGTACCAAACTGAAACAGTCCATTAAACCTGGTTTGGATCAATATTTTAGAGGATAACGCATGTTAGGTCTAGGTTAGCCCTGGGATTTTCACCCATCAGACTCATACTTTCGCATTCTTCTTATACTTGTTGAACTGATCCTGGGTTTTTTCTGGTTTGGATCACGTAGTAATGTGGTACCACACTGAAACAGTCGATTAAACCTGGTTTCGATCAATATTTTAGAGGATAACGCAAGTTAGGTCTAGGTTAGGCCGGGGATTTTCACTCATCAGACTCATATTTCGCATTCTTCACATACTTGTTGAACGGATCCTGGGTTTTTTCTGGTTTTGATCACGTAGTAATGTGGGACCACACTGAATCAGTCAATTAAACCTGGTCTTGATAAATATTTTAGAGGATAACGCATGTTAGGTTTGGCTTAGGTCTAGGATTTGCCCCCAGCAGGCTCATACTTTCGCATATTTCTCATACTTGATGGCTAGATCCTGGGCTTTTTCTGGATTGGATCACGTAGTAATGAAGTACAACACTGAAACAGTCAATTAAACCTGGTTTCCATCAATATTTTAGAGGACAGCGCATGTTAGGTCTAGGTTAGGCCTGGGATTTGCCCTGATCAGGGTCATACTTTCGCAGTTTTAACATACATGCTGACCTGATCGAGGGTTTTTTCTGCTTTGGATCACGTAGTAAAGTGGTACCACACTGAAACAGTCCATTAAACCTGGTTTGGATCAATATTTTAGAGGATAACGCATGTTGGGTCTAGGTTAGGTCTGGGATTTTCGATCATGAGACTCATACTTTCGCATTGTTCACATACTTGTTGAACGGGTCCTGGGTTTTTTCTGGTTTGGTTCATGTAATAATGTGATACCACTCTGAAACATTCAATTAAACCTGGTCTTAATAAATATTTTAGAGGATAACGCATGTTAGGTTTGGCTTAGGTCTAGGATTTGCCCCCAGCAGGCTCATACTTTCGCATATTTCTCACACTTCATGGCTAGATCCTGAGCTGTTTCTGGTTTGTATCACGTAGTAATGTGGTACCACGCTGAAACAGTCAATTAAACCTGGTTTCGATCAATATTTTAGAGGATAACGCAAGTTAGGTCTGGCATAGGTCTGGGATTCGCCCTCATCAGGCTCATACTTTCGCGTTTCTCACATACTTGTTGAACAGATCCTGGGTTTTTTCTGGTTTGTATCACGTAGAAATGTGGTACCAAACTGAAACAGTCGATTAAACCAGGTTTCGACCAATATTTTTGAGGACAACGCATGTTAGGTCTAGGTTAGGCCTGGAATTTTCACTCATCAGACTCATACTTTCGCATTCCTCACATACTTGTTGAACGGATCCTGGGTTTTTTCTGGTTTATATCACGTAGTAATGTGGTACCACACTGAAACAGTCCATTAAACCTGGTTTGGATCAATATTTTAGAGGAGAACGCATGTTAGGTCTAGGTTAGCCCTGGGATTTTCACCCATCAGACTCATACTTTCGCATTCTTCTTATACTTGTTGAACTGATCCTGGGTTTTTTCTGGTTTGGATCACGTAGTAATGTGGTACCACACTGAAGCAGTCGATTAAACCTGGTTTCGATCAATATTTTAGAGGATAACGCAAGTTAAGTCTGGGATTGGTCTGGGATTTGACCTTATCAGCCTCATACTTTCGCACACTTCACATACTCGTTGAACAGATCCTGGGTTTTTTTCTGGTTTGGATCACATAGTAATGTGGCACCACACTGAAACAGTCGATTAAACCACGTTTCGATCAATATTTTTGAGGATAACGCATGCTAGGTCTAGGTTAGGCCCGGGATTTTCACTCATCAGACACATATTTCACATTCTTCACATACTTGTTGAACGGATCCTGGGTTTTTTCTGGTTTGGATCACGTAGTAATGTGGGACCACACTGAATCAGTCAATTAAACCTGGTTTCGACCAATATTTTAGAGAATAATTCATGTTAGGTCTAGGTTAGGTCTGGGATTTTCTCCCATCAGGCTCATTCTTTCGCATATTTCTCATACTTGAGGGCTCGATCCTGGGCTTTTTCTGGATTGGATCACGTAGTAATGAAGTACAACACTGAAACAGTCAATTAAACCTGGTTTCCATCAATATTTTAGAGGACAGCGCATGTTAGGTCTAGGTTAGGCCTGGGATTTGCCCTGATCAGGGTCATTCTTTCGCAGTTTTAACATACATGTTGACCTGATCGAGGGTTTTTTCTGCTTTGGATCACGTAGTAAAGTGGTACCACACTGAAGCAGTCCATTATACCTGGTTTGGATCAATATTTTAGAGGATAACGCATGTTAGGTCTAGGTTAGGTCTAGGATTTTCGCTCATGAGACTCATACTTTCGCATTCTTCACATACTTGTTGGACGGATCCTGGGTTTTTTCTGGTTTGGTTCATGTAGTAATGTGGTACCACACTGAAACAATCAATTAAACCTGGTCTTGATAAATATTTTAGAGGATAACGCATGTTAGGTTTGGCTTAGGTCTAGGATTTGCCCCCAGCAGGCTCATACTTTCGCATATTTCTCATACTTCATGGCTAGATCCTGGCCTGTTTCTGGTTTGTATCACGTAGTAATGTGGTACCACGCTGAAACAGTCAATTAAACCTGGTTTCGATCAATATTTTAGAGGATAACGCAAGTTAGGTCTGGCATAGGTCTGGGATTCGCCCTCATCAGGCTCATACTTTCGCGTTTTTCACATACTTGTTGAACAGATCCTGGGTTTTTTCTGGTTTGTATCACGTAGTAGTGTGGTACCACACTGAAACAGTCCATTAAAGCTGGTTTGGATCAATTGCTTAGTGGATAACGCATGTTAGGTCTAGGTTAGCCCTGGGATTTTCACTCATCAGACTCATTCTTTCGCATTCTTCTCATACTTGTTGAACTGATCCTGGGTTTTTTCTGGTTTGGATCACGTAGTAATTTGGTACCACACTGAAGCAGTGGATTAAACCTGGTTTCGATCAATATTTTAGAGAAAAATTCATGTAAGGTCTAGGTTAGGTCTGGGATTTGCTCTCATCAGGCTCATTCTTTCGCATATTTCTCATACATGTTGAACAGATCCTGGGTTTTTTCTGGTTTGGATCACGTAATAATGTGGGACCACACTGAAACCATCAACTAAACCTGGTTTCCATCAATATTTTAGGGGACAACGCAAGTTAGGTCTGGGATAGGTCTGGGATTTGCCCTGATCAGGCTCATACCTTCGCATTCCTCACATACGTGTTGAACGGATGCTGGGTTTTTTCTGGTTTGGATCACGTAGTAATGTGGGTCCACAGTGAAACAATCAATTGAACCTGGTCTTGATAAATATTTTAGAGGATAACATATGTTAGGTCTGGGATAGGTCTGGGATTTGCCCTCATCAGACTCATACTTTCGCACACTTCACATACTCGTTGAACAGATCCCGGGTTACTTTCTGGTTTGGATCACATAGTAATGTGGTACCACACTGAAACAGTCGATTAAACCAGGTTTCGATCAATATTTTTCAGGATAACGCATGTTAGGTCTAGGTTAGGCCTGGGATTTTCACTCATCAGACTCATACTTTCGCATTCTTCACATACTTGTAGAACGGATCCTGGGTTTTTACTGGTTTCGATCACGTAGTAATGTGGTACCACACAGAAACATTCAATTAAACCTGGTTTCGATCAATATTTTAGAGGATAACGCAAGTTAGGTCTGTGATAGGTCCGGGATTTGCCCTCATCAGGCTCATACTTTCGCGTTTTTCACATACTTGTTGAACAGATCCTGGGTTTTTTCTGGTTTGGGTCACGTAGTAGTGTGATACTACACTCAAACAGTCGACTAAACCAGGTTTCGATCAATATTTTTGAGGATAACGCATGTTAGGTCTAGGTTAGGCCTGGGATTTTCACTCATCAGACTCATACTTTCGCATTCTTCACATACTTCTTGAACTGATCCTGGGTTTTTTCTGGTTTGGACCACGTAGTAATGTGGTTCCACACTGAAACAGTCGGTTAAACCTGGTTTCGATCAATATTTTAGAGGATAACGCAAGTTAGGTCTGGGATAGGTCTGGGATTAGCCCTCATCAGACTCATACTTTCGCACACTTCACATACTCGTTGAACAGATCCTGGGTTATTTTCTGGTTTGGATCACATAGTAATGTGGTACCAAACTGAGACAGTCGATTAAACCAGGTTTCGATCAATATTTTAGAGGATAACGCATGTTAGGTCTAGGTTAGCCCTGGGATTTTCACTCATCAGACTCATACTTTCGCATTCTTCACATACTTGTTGAACGGATCCTGGGTTATTTTCTGGTTTGGATCACATAGTAATGTGGTACCACACTGAAACAGTCGATTAAACCAGGTTTCGATCAATATTTTTGAGGATAACGCATGTTAGGTCTAGGTTAGGCCTGGGATTTTCACTCATCAGACTCATACATTCGCATTCCTCACATACTTGTTAAACGGATCCTGGGTTTTTACTGGTTTGGATCACGTAGTTATGTGGTACCACACTGAAACATTCAATGAAACCTGGTCTGGATAAATATTTTAGAGGACAACGCATCTTAGGTCTGGGTTAGGTCTAAGATTTGCCCTCATCAGGCTCACAGTTTCGCGTTTTTCACATACTCGTTGAACAGATCCTGGGTTTTTTCTGGTTTGGATCACGTAGTAATGTGGTACCACACTAAAACAGTCAATTAAACCTGGTTTCGATCAATATTTTAGAGGATAACGCATGTTAGGTCTAGGTTAGCCCTGGGATTTTCACCCATCAGACTCATACTTTCGCATCCTTCTTATACTTGTTGAACTGATCCTGGGTTTTTTCTGGTTTGGATCACGTAGTAATGTGGGTCCACACTGAAACAGTCGATTAAACCTGGTTTGGATCAATATTTTAGAGGATAACGCATGTTAGGTCTAGGTTAGCCCTGGGATTTTCACCCATCAGACTCATACTTTCGCAACCTTCTTATACTTGTTGAACTGATCCTGGGTTTTTTCTGGTTTGGATCACGTAGTAATGTGGTACCACACTGAAACAGTCGATTAAACCTGGTTTCGATCAATATTTTAGAGGATAACGCAAGTTACGTCTAGGTTAGGCCGGGGATTTTCACTCATCAGACTCATATTTCGCATTCTTCACATACTTGTTGAACGGATCCTGGGTTTTTTCTGGTTTTGATCACGTAGTAATGTGGGACCACACTGAATCAGTCAATTAAACCTGGTCTTGATAAATATTTTAGAGGATAACGCATGTTAGGTTTGGCTTAGGTCTAGGATTTGCCCCCAGCAGGCTCATACTTTCGCATATTTCTCATACTTGATGGCTAGATCCTGGGCTTTTTCTGGATTGGATCACGTAGTAATGAAGTACAACACTGAAACAGTCAATTAAACCTGGTTTCCATCAATATTTTAGAGGACAGCGCATGTTAGGTCTAGGTTAGGTCTGGGATTTGCTCTCATCAGGCTCATTCTTTCGCATATTTCTCATACATGTTGAACAGATCCTGGGTTTTTTCTGGTTTGGATCACGTAATAATGTGGGACCACACTGAAACCATCAACTAAACCTGGTTTCCATCAATATTTTAGGGGACAACGCAAGTTAGGTCTGGGATAGGTCTGGGATTTGCCCTGATCAGGCTCATACCTTCGCATTCCTCACATACGTGTTGAACGGATGCTGGGTTTTTTCTGGTTTGGATCACGTAGTAATGTGGGTCCACAGTGAAACAATCAATTGAACCTGGTCTTGATAAATATTTTAGAGGATAACATATGTTAGGTCTGGGATAGGTCTGGGATTTGCCCTCATCAGACTCATACTTTCGCACACTTCACATACTCGTTGAACAGATCCCGGGTTATTTTCTGGTTTGGATCACATAGTAATGTGGTACCACACTGAAACAGTCGATTAAACCAGGTTTCGATCAATATTTTTCAGGATAACGCATGTTAGGTCTAGGTTAGGCCTGGGATTTTCACTCATCAGACTCATACTTTCGCATTCTTCACATACTTGTAGAACGGATCCTGGGTTTTTACTGGTTTCGATCACGTAGTAATGTGGTACCACACGGAAACATTCAATTAAACCTGGTTTCGATCAATATTTTAGAGGATAACGCAAGTTAGGTCTGTGATAGGTCCGGGATTTGCCCTCATCAGGCTCATACTTTCGCGTTTTTCACATACTTGTTGAACAGATCCTGGGTTTTTTCTGGTTTGGGTCACGTAGTAGTGTGATACTACACTCAAACAGTCGACTAAACCAGGTTTCGATCAATATTTTTGAGGATAACGCATGTTAGGTCTAGGTTAGGCCTGGGATTTTCACTCATCAGACTCATACTTTCGCATTCTTCACATACTTCTTGAACTGATCCTGGGTTTTTTCTGGTTTGGACCACGTAGTAATGTGGTTCCACACTGAAACAGTCGGTTAAACCTGGTTTCGATCAATATTTTAGAGGATAACGCAAGTTAGGTCTGGGATAGGTCTGGGATTAGCCCTCATCAGACTCATACTTTCGCACACTTCACATACTCGTTGAACAGATCCTGGGTTATTTTCTGGTTTGGATCACATAGTAATGTGGTACCAAACTGAGACAGTCGATTAAACCAGGTTTCGATCAATATTTTAGAGGATAACGCATGTTAGGTCTAGGTTAGCCCTGGGATTTTCACTCATCAGACTCATACTTTCGCATTCTTCTTATACTTGTTGAACTGATCCTGGGTTTTTTCTGGTTTGGATCACGTAGTAATATGGTACCACACTGAAACAGTCGATTAAACCTGGTTTCGATCAATATTTTAGAGGATAACGCAAGTTAAGTCTGGGATTGGTCTGGGATTTGACCTCATCAGACTCATACTTTCGCACACTTCACATACTCGTTGAACAGATCCTGGGTTATTTTCTGGTTTGGATCACATAGTAATGTGGTACCACACTGAAACAGTCGATTAAACCAGGTTTCGATCAATATCTTTCAGGATAACGCATGTTAGGTCTAGGTTAGGCCTGGGATTTTCACTCATCAAACTCATACTTTCGCATTCTTCACATACTTGTTGAACGGATCCTGGGTTATTTTCTGGTTTGGATCACATAGTAATGTGGTACCACACTGAAACAGTCGATTAAACCAGGTTTCGATCAATATTTTTGAGGATAACGCATGTTAGGTCTAGGTTAGGCCTGGGATTTTCACTCATCAGACTCATACATTCGCATTCCTCACATACTTGTTAAACGGATCCTGGGTTTTTACTGGTTTGGATCACGTAGTTATGTGGTACCACACTGAAACATTCAATGAAACCTGGTCTGGATAAATATTTTAGAGGATAACGCATGTTAGGTCTAGGTTAGCCCTGGGATTTTCACCCATCAGACTCATACTTTCGCATCCTTCTTATACTTGTTGAACTGATCCTGGGTTTTTTCTGGTTTGGATCACGTAGTAATGTGGGTCCACACTGAAACAGTCGATTAAACCTGGTTTGGATCAATATTTTAGAGGATAACGCATGTTAGGTCTAGGTTAGCCCTGGGATTTTCACCCATCAGACTCATACTTTCGCAACCTTCTTATACTTGTTGAACTGATCCTGGGTTTTTTCTGGTTTGGATCACGTAGTAATGTGGTACCACACTGAAACAGTCGATTAAACCTGGTTTCGATCAATATTTTAGAGGATAACGCAAGTTAGGTCTAGGTTAGGCCGGGGATTTTCACTCATCAGACTCATATTTCGCATTCTTCACATACTTGTTGAACGGATCCTGGGTTTTTTCTGGTTTTGATCACGTAGTAATGTGGGACCACACTGAATCAGTCAATTAAACCTGGTCTTGATAAATATTTTAGAGGATAACGCATGTTAGGTTTGGCTTAGGTCTAGGATTTGCCCCCAGCAGGCTCATACTTTCGCATATTTCTCATACTTGATGGCTAGATCCTGGGCTTTTTCTGGATTGGATCACGTAGTAATGAAGTACAACACTGAAACAGTCAATTAAACCTGGTTTCCATCAATATTTTAGAGGACAGCGCATGTTAGGTCTAGGTTAGGCCTGGGATTTGCCCTGATCAGGGTCATACTTTCGCAGTTTTAACATACATGCTTACCTGATCGAGGGTTTTTTCTGCTTTGGATCACGTAGTAAAGTGGTACCACACTGAAACAGTCCATTAAACCTGGTTTGGATCAATATTTTAGAGGATAACGCATGTTGGGTCTAGGTTAGGTCTGGGATTTTCGATCATGAGACTCATACTTTCGCATTGTTCACATACTTGTTGAACGGGTCCTGGGTTTTTTCTGGTTTGGTTCATGTAATAATGTGATACCACTCTGAAACATTCAATTAAACCTGGTCTTGATAAATATTTTAGAGGATAACGCATGTTAGGTTTGGCTTAGGTCTAGGATTTGCCCCCAGCAGGCTCATACTTTCGCATATTTCTCATACTTCATGGCTAGATCCTGGGCTGTTTCTGGTTTGTATCACGTAGTAATGTGGTACCACGCTGAAACAGTCAATTAAACCTGGTTTCGATCAATATTTTAGAGGATAACGCAAGTTAGGTCTGGCATAGGTCTGGGATTCGCCCTCATCAGGCTCATACTTTCGCGTTTCTCACATACTTGTTGAACAGATCCTGGGTTTTTTCTGGTTTGTATCACGTAGAAATGTGGTACCAAACTGAAACAGTCCATTAAACCTGGTTTGGATCAATATTTTAGAGGATAACGCATGTTGGGTCTAGGTTAGGTCTGGGATTTTCGATCATGAGACTCATACTTTCGCATTGTTCACATACTTGTTGAACGGGTCCTGGGTTTTTTCTGGTTTGGTTCATGTAATAATGTGATACCACTCTGAAACATTCAATTAAACCTGGTCTTGATAAATATTTTAGAGGATAACGCATGTTAGGTTTGGCTTAGGTCTAGGATTTACCCCCAGCAGGCTCATACTTTCGCATATTTCTCATACTTCATGGCTAGATCCTGGGCTGTTTCTGGTTTGTATCACGTTGTAATGTGGTACCACGCTGAAACAGTCAATTAAACCTGGTTTCGATCAATATTTTAGAGGATAACGCAAGTTAGGTCTGGCATAGGTCTGGGATTCGCCCTCATCAGGCTCATACTTTCGCGTTTCTCACATACTTGTTGAACAGATCCTGGGTTTTTTCTGGTTTGTATCACGTAGAAATGTGGTACCAAACTGAAACAGTCGATTAAACCAGGTTTCGACCAATATTTTTGAGGATAACGCATGTTAGGTCTAGGTTAGGCCTGGGATTTTCACTCATCAGACTCATACTTTCGCATTCCTCACATACTTGTTGAACGGATCCTGGGTTTTTTCTGGTTTATATCACGTAGTAATGTGGTACCACACTGAAACAGTCCATTAAACCTGGTTTGGATCAATATTTTAGAGGATAACGCATGTTAGGTCTAGGTTAGCCCTGGGATTTTCACCCATCAGACTCATACTTTCGCATTCTTCTTATACTTGTTGAACTGATCCTGGGTTTTTTCTGGTTTGGATCACGTAGTAATGTGGTACCACACTGAAGCAGTCGATTAAACCTGGTTTCGATCAATATTTTAGAGGATAACGCAAGTTAAGTCTGGGATTGGTCAGGGATTTGACCTCATCAGCCTCATACTTTCGCACACTTCACATACTCGTTGAACAGATCCTGGGTTTTTTTCTGGTTTGGATCACATAGTAATGTGGCACCACACTGAAACAGTCGATTAAACCACGTTTCGATCAATATTTTTGAGGATAACGCATGCTAGGTCTAGGTTAGGCCCGGGATTTTCACTCATCAGACACATATTTCACATTCTTCACATACTTGTTGAACGGATCCTGGGATTTTTCTGGTTTGGATCACGTAGTAATGTGGGACCACACTGAATCAGTCAATTAAACCTGGTTTCGACCAATATTTTAGAGAATAATTCATGTTAGGTCTAGGTTAGGTCTGGGATTTTCTCTCATCAGGCTCATTCTTTCGCATATTTCTCATACTTGAGGGCTCGATCCTGGGCTTTTTCTGGATTGGATCACGTAGTAATGAAGTACAACACTGAAACAGTCAATTAAACCTGGTTTCCATCAATATTTTAGAGGACAGCGCATGTTAGGTCTAGGTTAGGCCTGGGATTTGCCCTGATCAGGGTCATACTTTCGCAGTTTTAACATACATGTTGACCTGATCGAGGGTTTTTTCTGCTTTGGATCACGTAGTAAAGTGGTACCACACTGAAACAGTCCATTATACCTGGTTTGGATCAATATTTTAGAGGATAACGCATGTTAGGTCTAGGTTAGGTCTAGGATTTTCGCTCATGAGACTCATACTTTCGCATTCTTCACATACTTGTTGGACGGATCCTGGGTTTTTTCTGGTTTGGTTCATGTAGTAATGTGGTACCACACTGAAACAATCAATTAAACCTGGTCTTGATAAATATTTTAGAGGATAACGCATGTTAGGTTTGGCTTAGGTCTAGGATTTGCCCCCAGCAGGCTCATACTTTCGCATATTTCTCATACTTCATGGCTAGATCCTGGCCTGTTTCTGGTTTGTATCACGTAGTAATGTGGTACCACACTGAAACAGTCCATTATACCTGGTTTGGATCAATATTTTAGAGGATAACGCATGTTAGGTCTAGGTTAGGTCTAGGATTTTCGCTCATGAGACTCATACTTTCGCATTCTTCACATACTTGTTGGACGGATCCTGGGTTTTTTCTGGTTTGGTTCATGTAGTAATGTGGTACCACACTGAAACAGTCGATTAAACCTGGTTTCGATCAATATTTTAGAGGATAACGCAAGTTACGTCTAGGTTAGGCCGGGGATTTTCACTCATCAGACTCATATTTCGCATTCTTCACATACTTGTTGAACGGATCCTGGGTTTTTTCTGGTTTTGATCACGTAGTAATGTGGGACCACACTGAATCAGTCAATTAAACCTGGTCTTGATAAATATTTTAGAGGATAACGCATGTTAGGTTTGGCTTAGGTCTAGGATTTGCCCCCAGCAGGCTCATACTTTCGCATATTTCTCATACTTGATGGCTAGATCCTGGGCTTTTTCTGGAATGGATCACGTAGTAATGAAGTACAACACTGAAACAGTCAATTAAACCTGGTTTCCATCAATATTTTAGAGGACAGCGCATGTTAGGTCTAGGTTAGGTCTGGGATTTGCTCTCATCAGGCTCATTCTTTCGCATATTTCTCATACATGTTGAACAGATCCTGGGTTTTTTCTGGTTTGGATCACGTAATAATGTGGGACCACACTGAAACCATCAACTAAACCTGGTTTCCATCAATATTTTAGGGGACAACGCAAGTTAGGTCTGGGATAGGTCTGGGATTTGCCCTGATCAGGCTCATACCTTCGCATTCCTCACATACGTGTTGAACGGATGCTGGGTTTTTTCTGGTTTGGATCACGTAGTAATGTGGGTCCACAGTGAAACAATCAATTGAACCTGGTCTTGATAAATATTTTAGAGGATAACATATGTTAGGTCTGGGATAGGTCTGGGATTTGCCCTCATCAGACTCATACTTTCGCACACTTCACATACTCGTTGAACAGATCCCGGGTTATTTTCTGGTTTGGATCACATAGTAATGTGGTACCACACTGAAACAGTCGATTAAACCAGGTTTCGATCAATATTTTTCAGGATAACGCATGTTAGGTCTAGGTTAGGCCTGGGATTTTCACTCATCAGACTCATACTTTCGCATTCTTCACATACTTGTAGAACGGATCCTGGGTTTTTACTGGTTTCGATCACGTAGTAATGTGGTACCACACGGAAACATTCAATTAAACCTGGTTTCGATCAATATTTTAGAGGATAACGCAAGTTAGGTCTGTGATAGGTCCGGGATTTGCCCTCATCAGGCTCATACTTTCGCGTTTTTCACATACTTGTTGAACAGATCCTGGGTTTTTTCTGGTTTGGGTCACGTAGTAGTGTGATACTACACTCAAACAGTCGACTAAACCAGGTTTCGATCAATATTTTTGAGGATAACGCATGTTAGGTCTAGGTTAGGCCTGGGATTTTCACTCATCAGACTCATACTTTCGCATTCTTCACATACTTCTTGAACTGATCCTGGGTTTTTTCTGGTTTGGACCACGTAGTAATGTGGTTCCACACTGAAACAGTCGGTTAAACCTGGTTTCGATCAATATTTTAGAGGATAACGCAAGTTAGGTCTGGGATAGGTCTGGGATTAGCCCTCATCAGACTCATACTTTCGCACACTTCACATACTCGTTGAACAGATCCTGGGTTATTTTCTGGTTTGGATCACATAGTAATGTGGTACCAAACTGAGACAGTCGATTAAACCAGGTTTCGATCAATATTTTAGAGGATAACGCATGTTAGGTCTAGGTTAGCCCTGGGATTTTCACTCATCAGACTCATACTTTCGCATTCTTCTTATACTTGTTGAACTGATCCTGGGTTTTTTCTGGTTTGGATCACGTAGTAATATGGTACCACACTGAAACAGTCGATTAAACCTGGTTTCGATCAATATTTTAGAGGATAACGCAAGTTAAGTCTGGGATTGGTCTGGGATTTGACCTCATCAGACTCATACTTTCGCACACTTCACATACTCGTTGAACAGATCCTGGGTTATTTTCTGGTTTGGATCACATAGTAATGTGGTACCACACTGAAACAGTCGATTAAACCAGGTTTCGATCAATATCTTTCAGGATAACGCATGTTAGGTCTAGGTTAGGCCTGGGATTTTCACTCATCAAACTCATACTTTCGCATTCTTCACATACTTGTTGAACGGATCCTGGGTTATTTTCTGGTTTGGATCACATAGTAATGTGGTACCACACTGAAACAGTCGATTAAACCAGGTTTCGATCAATATTTTTGAGGATAACGCATGTTAGGTCTAGGTTAGGCCTGGGATTTTCACTCATCAGACTCATACATTCGCATTCCTCACATACTTGTTAAACGGATCCTGGGTTTTTACTGGTTTGGATCACGTAGTTATGTGGTACCACACTGAAACATTCAATGAAACCTGGTCTGGATAAATATTTTAGAGGATAACGCATGTTAGGTCTAGGTTAGCCCTGGGATTTTCACCCATCAGACTCATACTTTCGCATCCTTCTTATACTTGTTGAACTGATCCTGGGTTTTTCCCGGTTTGGATCACGTAGTAATGTGGGTCCACACTGAAACAGTCGATTAAACCTGGTTTGGATCAATATTTTAGAGGATAACGCATGTTAGGTCTAGGTTAGCCCTGGGATTTTCACCCATCAGACTCATACTTTCGCAACCTTCTTATACTTGTTGAACTGATCCTGGGTTTTTTCTGGTTTGGATCACGTAGTAATGTGGTACCACACTGAAACAGTCGATTAAACCTGGTTTCGATCAATATTTTAGAGGATAACGCAAGTTAGGTCTAGGTTAGGCCGGGGATTTTCACTCATCAGACTCATATTTCGCATTCTTCACATACTTGTTGAACGGATCCTGGGTTTTTTCTGGTTTTGATCACGTAGTAATGTGGGACCACACTGAATCAGTCAATTAAACCTGGTCTTGATAAATATTTTAGAGGATAACGCATGTTAGGTTTGGCTTAGGTCTAGGATTTGCCCCCAGCAGGCTCATACTTTCGCATATTTCTCATACTTGATGGCTAGATCCTGGGCTTTTTCTGGATTGGATCACGTAGTAATGAAGTACAACACTGAAACAGTCAATTAAACCTGGTTTCCATCAATATTTTAGAGGACAGCGCATGTTAGGTCTAGGTTAGGCCTGGGATTTGCCCTGATCAGGGTCATACTTTCGCAGTTTTAACATACATGCTTACCTGATCGAGGGTTTTTTCTGCTTTGGATCACGTAGTAAAGTGGTACCACACTGAAACAGTCCATTAAACCTGGTTTGGATCAATATTTTAGAGGATAACGCATGTTGGGTCTAGGTTAGGTCTGGGATTTTCGATCATGAGACTCATACTTTCGCATTGTTCACATACTTGTTGAACGGGTCCCGGGTTTTTTCTGGTTTGGTTCATGTAATAATGTGATACCACTCTGAAACATTCAATTAAACCTGGTCTTGATAAATATTTTAGAGGATAACGCATGTTAGGTTTGGCTTAGGTCTAGGATTTGCCCCCAGCAGGCTCATACTTTCGCATATTTCTCATACTTCATGGCTAGATCCTGGGCTGTTTCTGGTTTGTATCACGTAGTAATGTGGTACCACGCTGAAACAGTCAATTAAACCTGGTTTCGATCAATATTTTAGAGGATAACGCAAGTTAGGTCTGGCATAGGTCTGGGATTCGCCCTCATCAGGCTCATACTTTCGCGTTTCTCACATACTTGTTGAACAGATCCTGGGTTTTTTCTGGTTTGTATCACGTAGAAATGTGGTACCAAACTGAAACAGTCCATTAAACCTGGTTTGGATCAATATTTTAGAGGATAACGCATGTTGGGTCTAGGTTAGGTCTGGGATTTTCGATCATGAGACTCATACTTTCGCATTGTTCACATACTTGTTGAACGGGTCCTGGGTTTTTTCTGGTTTGGTTCATGTAATAATGTGATACCACTCTGAAACATTCAATTAAACCTGGTCTTGATAAATATTTTAGAGGATAACGCATGTTAGGTTTGGCTTAGGTCTAGGATTTGCCCCCAGCAGGCTCATACTTTCGCATATTTCTCATACTTCATGGCTAGATCCTGGGCTGTTTCTGGTTTGTATCACGTTGTAATGTGGTACCACGCTGAAACAGTCAATTAAACCTGGTTTCGATCAATATTTTAGAGGATAACGCAAGTTAGGTCTGGCATAGGTCTGGGATTCGCCCTCATCAGGCTCATACTTTCGCGTTTCTCACATACTTGTTGAACAGATCCTGGGTTTTTTCTGGTTTGTATCACGTAGAAATGTGGTACCAAACTGAAACAGTCGATTAAACCAGGTTTCGACCAATATTTTTGAGGATAACGCATGTTAGGTCTAGGTTAGGCCTGGGATTTTCACTCATCAGACTCATACTTTCGCATTCCTCACATACTTGTTGAACGGATCCTGGGTTTTTTCTGGTTTATATCACGTAGTAATGTGGTACCACACTGAAACAGTCCATTAAACCTGGTTTGGATCAATATTTTAGAGGATAACGCATGTTAGGTCTAGGTTAGCCCTGGGATTTTCACCCATCAGACTCATACTTTCGCATTCTTCTTATACTTGTTGAACTGATCCTGGGTTTTTTCTGGTTTGGATCACGTAGTAATGTGGTACCACACTGAAGCAGTCGATTAAACCTGGTTTCGATCAATATTTTAGAGGATAACGCAAGTTAAGTCTGGGATTGGTCAGGGATTTGACCTCATCAGCCTCATACTTTCGCACACTTCACATACTCGTTGAACAGATCCTGGGTTTTTTTCTGGTTTGGATCACATAGTAATGTGGCACCACACTGAAACAGTCGATTAAACCACGTTTCGATCAATATTTTTGAGGATAACGCATGCTAGGTCTAGGTTAGGCCCGGGATTTTCACTCATCAGACACATATTTCACATTCTTCACATACTTGTTGAACGGATCCTGGGATTTTTCTGGTTTGGATCACGTAGTAATGTGGGACCACACTGAATCAGTCAATTAAACCTGGTTTCGACCAATATTTTAGAGAATAATTCATGTTAGGTCTAGGTTAGGTCTGGGATTTTCTCTCATCAGGCTCATTCTTTCGCATATTTCTCATACTTGAGGGCTCGATCCTGGGCTTTTTCTGGATTGGATCACGTAGTAATGAAGTACAACACTGAAACAGTCAATTAAACCTGGTTTCCATCAATATTTTAGAGGACAGCGCATGTTAGGTCTAGGTTAGGCCTGGGATTTGCCCTGATCAGGGTCATACTTTCGCAGTTTTAACATACATGTTGACCTGATCGAGGGTTTTTTCTGCTTTGGATCACGTAGTAAAGTGGTACCACACTGAAACAGTCCATTATACCTGGTTTGGATCAATATTTTAGAGGATAACGCATGTTAGGTCTAGGTTAGGTCTAGGATTTTCGCTCATGAGACTCATACTTTCGCATTCTTCACATACTTGTTGGACGGATCCTGGGTTTTTTCTGGTTTGGTTCATGTAGTAATGTGGTACCACACTGAAACAATCAATTAAACCTGGTCTTGATAAATATTTTAGAGGATAACGCATGTTAGGTTTGGCTTAGGTCTAGGATTTGCCCCCAGCAGGCTCATACTTTCGCATATTTCTCATACTTCATGGCTAGATCCTGGCCTGTTTCTGGTTTGTATCACGTAGTAATGTGGTACCACGCTGAAACAGTCAATTAAACCTGGTTTCGATCAATATTTTAGAGGATAACGCAAGTTAGGTCTGGCATAGGTCTGGGATTCGCCCTCATCAGGCTCATACTTTCGCGTTTTTCACATACTTGTTGAACAGATCCTGGGTTTTTTCTGGTTTGTATCACGTAGTAGTGTGGTACCACACTGAAACAGTCCATTAAAGCTGGTTTGGATCAATTGCTTAGAGGATAACGCATGTTAGGTCTAGGTTAGCCCTGGGATTTTCACTCATCAGACTCATACTTTCGCATTCTTCGAATACTTGTTGAACTGATCCTGGGTTTTTTCTGGTTTGGATCACGTAGTAATTTGGTACCACACTGAAGCAGTGGATTAAACCTGGTTTCGATCAATATTTTAGAGAAAAATTCATGTAAGGTCTAGGTTAGGTCTGGGATTTGCTCTCATCAGGCTCATTCTTTCGCATATTTCTCATACATGTTGAACAGATCCTGGGTTTTTTCTGGTTTGGATCACGTAGTAATGTGGGTCCACAGTGAAACAATCAATTGAACCTGGTCTTGATAAATATTTTAGAGGATAACATATGTTAGGTCTGGGATAGGTCTGGGATTTGCCCTCATCAGACTCATACTTTCGCACACTTCACATACTCGTTGAACAGATCCCGGGTTATTTTCTGGTTTGGATCACATAGTAATGTGGTACCACACTGAAACAGTCGATTAAACCAGGTTTCGATCAATATTTTTCAGGATAACGCATGTTAGGTCTAGGTTAGGCCTGGGATTTTCACTCATCAGACTCATACTTTCGCATTCTTCACATACTTGTAGAACGGATCCTGGGTTTTTACTGGTTTCGATCACGTAGTAATGTGGTACCACACAGAAACATTCAATTAAACCTGGTTTCGATCAATATTTTAGAGGATAACGCAAGTTAGGTCTGTGATAGGTCCGGGATTTGCCCTCATCAGGCTCATACTTTCGCGTTTTTCACATACTTGTTGAACAAATCCTGGGTTTTTTCTGGTTTGGGTCACGTAGTAGTGTGATACTACACTCAAACAGTCGACTAAACCAGGTTTCGATCAATATTTTTGAGGATAACGCATGTTAGGTCTAGGTTAGGCCTGGGATTTTCACTCATCAGACTCATACTTTCGCATTCTTCACATACTTCTTGAACTGATCCTGGGTTTTTTCTGGTTTGGACCACGTAGTAATGTGGTTCCACACTGAAACAGTCGGTTAAACCTGGTTTCGATCAATATTTTAGAGGATAACGCAAGTTAGGTCTGGGATAGGTCTGGGATTAGCCCTCATCAGACTCATACTTTCGCACACTTCACATACTCGTTGAACAGATCCTGGGTTATTTTCTGGTTTGGATCACATAGTAATGTGGTACCAAACTGAGACAGTCGATTAAACCAGGTTTCGATCAATATTTTAGAGGATAACGCATGTTAGGTCTAGGTTAGCCCTGGGATTTTCACTCATCAGACTCATACTTTCGCATTCTTCTTATACTTGTTGAACTGATCCTGGGTTTTTTCTGGTTTGGATCACGTAGTAATATGGTACCACACTGAAACAGTCGATTAAACCTGGTTTCGATCAATATTTTAGAGGATAACGCAAGTTAAGTCTGGGATTGGTCTGGGATTTGACCTCATCAGACTCATACTTTCGCTCACTTCACATACTCGTTGAACAGATCCTGGGTTATTTTCTGGTTTGGATCACATAGTAATGTGGTACCACACTGAAACAGTCGATTAAACCAGGTTTCGATCAATATCTTTCAGGATAACGCATGTTAGGTCTAGGTTAGGCCTGGGATTTTCACTCATCAGACTCATACTTTCGCATTCTTCACATACTTGTTGAACGGATCCTGGGTTATTTTCTGGTTTGGATCACATAGTAATGTGGTACCACACTGAAACAGTCGATTAAACCAGGTTTCGATCAATATTTTTGAGGATAACGCATGTTAGGTCTAGGTTAGGCCTGGGATTTTCACTCATCAGACTCATACATTCGCATTCCTCACATACTTGTTAAACGGATCCTGGGTTTTTACTGGTTTGGATCACGTAGTTATGTGGTACCACACTGAAACATTCAATGAAACCTGGTCTGGATAAATATTTTAGAGGACAACGCATCTTAGGTCTGGGTTAGGTCTAAGATTTGCCCTCATCAGGCTCACAGTTTCGCGTTTTTCACATACTCGTTGAACAGATCCTGGGTTTTTTCTGGTTTGGATCACGTAGTAATGTGGTACCACACTAAAACAGTCAATTAAACCTGGTTTCGATCAATATTTTAGAGGATAACGCATGTTAGGTCTAGGTTAGCCCTGGGATTTTCACCCATCAGACTCATACTTTCGCATCCTTCTTATACTTGTTGAACTGATCCTGGGTTTTTTCTGGTATGGATCACGTAGTAATGTGGGTCCACACTGAAACAGTCGATTAAACCTGGTTTGGATCAATATTTTAGAGGATAACGCATGTTAGGTCTAGGTTAGCCCTGGGATTTTCACCCATCAGACTCATACTTTCGCATCCTTCTTATACTTGTTGAACTGATCCTGGGTTTTTTCTGGTTTGGATCACGTAGTAATGTGGTACCACACTGAAACAGTCGATTAAACCTGGTTTCGATCAATATTTTAGAGGATAACGCAAGTTAGGTCTAGGTTAGGCCGGGGATTTTCACTCATCAGACTCATACTTTCGCACACTTCACATACTCGTTGAACAGATCCTGGGTTATTTTCTGGTTTGGATCACATAGCAATGTGGCACCACACTGAAAGAGTCGATTAAACCACGTTTCGATCAATATTTTTGAGGATAACGCATGTTAGGTCTAGGTTAGGCCTGGGATTTTCACACATCACACTCATACTTTCGCATTCTTCACATACTTGTTGAACGGATCCTGGGTTTTTTCTGGTTTGGATCACGTAGTAATGTGGTACCACACTGAAACAGTCGATTAAACCTGGTTTCGATCAATATTTTTGAGGATAACTCATGTTAGGTCTAGGATAGCCCTGGGATTTTCACCCATCAGACTCATACTTTCGCATTCTTCACATACTTCTTGAACTGATCCTGGGTTTTTTCTGGTTTGGATCACGTAGTAATGTGGTACCACACTGAAACAGTCGATTAAACCTGGTTTCGATCAATATTTTTGAGGATAACTCATGTTAGGTCTAGGTTAGGCCTGGGATTTTCACTCATCAGACTCATACATTCGCATTCTTCACATACTTTTTGAACGGATCCTGGGTTTTTTCTGGTTTGGATCACGTAGTAATGTGGGTCCACACTGAAACAATCAATTAAACCTGGTCTTGATAAATCTTTTAGAGGATAACGCATGTTAGGTCTGGGATAGGTCTGGGATTTGTCCTCATCAGACTCATACTTTCGCACACTTCACATACTCGTTGAACAGATCCTGGGTTATTTTCTGGTTTGGATCACATAGTAATGTGGTACCAAACTGAAACAGTCGATTAAACCAGGTTTCGATCAATATTTTTGAGGATAACGCATGTTAGGTCTAGGTTAGGCCTGGGATTTTCACTCATCAGACTCATACTTTCGCATTCCTCACATACTTGTTGAACGGATCCTGTGTTATGTCTGGCTTGTATCACGTAGTAATGTGGTACCACACTGAAACAGTCCATTAAACCTGGTTTGGATCAATATTTTAGAGAATAACGCATGTTAGGTCTAGGTTAGCCCTGGGATTTTCACTCATCAGACTCATACTTTCGCATTCTTCTTATACTTGTTGAAGTGATCCTGGGTTTTTTCTGGTTTGGATCACGTAGTAATGTGGTACCACACTGAAACAGTCGATTAAACCTCGTTTCGATCAATATTTTAGAGGATAACGCAAGTTAAGTCTGGGATTGGTCTGGGATTTGACCTCATCAGACTCATACTTTCGCACACTTCACATACTCGTTGAACAGATCCTGGGTTATTTTCTGGTTTGGATCACATAGTAATGTGGCACCACACTGAAAGAGTCGATTAAACCGCGTTTCGATCAATATTTTTGAGGATAACGCATGTTAGGTCTAGGTTAGGCCTGGGATTTTCACACATCACACTCATACTTTCGCATTCTTCACATACTTGTTGAAAGGATCCTGGGTTTTTTCTGGTTTGGATCACGTAGTAATGTGGTACCACACTGAAACAGTCGATTAAACCTGGTTTCGATCAATATTTTTGAGGATAACTCATGTTAGGTCTAGGTTAGGCCTGGGATTTTCACTCATCAGACTCATACATTCGCATTCTTCACATACTTTTTGAACGGAACCTGGGTTTTTTCTGGTTTGGATCACGTAGTAATGTGGGTCCACACTGAAACAATCAATTAAACCTGGTCTTGATATATATTTTAGAGGATAACGCATGTTAGGTCTGGGATAGGTCTGGGATTTGCCCCCATCAGACTCATACTTTCGCATTCTTCACATACTTGTTGAACTGATCCTGGGTTTTTCCCGGTTTGGATCACGTAGTAATGTGGTACCAAACTGAAACAGTCCATTAAACCTGGTTTGGATCAATATTTTAGAGGATAACGCATGTTAGGTCTAGGTTAGCCCTGGGATTTTCACCCATCAGACTCATACTTTCGCATTCTTCTTATACTTGTTGAACTGATCCTGGGTTTTTTCTGGTTTGGATCACGTAGTAATGTGGTACCACACTGAAACAGTCGATTAAACCTGGTTTCGATCAATATTTTAGAGGATAACGCAAGTTAGGTCTAGGTTAGGCCGGGGATTTTCGATCATGAGACTCATACTTTCGCATTGTTCACATACTTGTTGAACGGGTCCTGGGTTTTTTCTGGTTTGGTTCATGTAATAATGTGGTACCACTCTGAAACATTCAATTAAACCTGGTCTTGATAAATATTTTAGAGGATAACGCATGTTAGGTCTAGGATAGCCCTGGGATTTTCTCTCATCAGGCTCATTCTTTCGCATATTTCTCATACTTGAGGGCTCGATCCTGGGCTATTTCAGGATTGGATCACGTAGTAATGAAGTACAACACTGAAACAGTCAATTAAACCTGGTTTCCATCAATATTTTAGAGGACAGCGCATGTTAGGTCTAGGTTAGGCCTGGGATTTGCCCTGATCAGGGTCATACTTTCGCAGTTTTAACATACATGTTGACCTGATCGAGGGTTTTTTCTGCTTTGGATCACGTAGTAAAGTGGTACCACACTGAAACTGTCCATTAAACCTGGTTTGGATCAATATTTTAGAGGATAACGGATGTTAGGTCTAGGTTAGGTCTAGGATTTTCGCTCATGAGACTCATACTTTCGCATTCTTCACATACTTGTTGAACGGATCCTGGGTTTTTTCTGGTTTGGTTCATGTAGTAATGTGGTACCACACTGAAACAGTCAATTAAACCTGGTCTTGATAAATATTTTAGAGGATAACGCATGTTAGGTTTGGCTTAGGTCTAGGATTTGCCCCCAGCAGGCTCATACTTTCGCATATTTCTCATACTTCATGGCTAGATCCTGGGCTGTTTCTGGTTTGTATCACGTAGTAATGTGGTACCACGCTGAAACAGTCAATTAAACCTGGTTTCGATCAATATTTTAGAGGATAACGCAAGTTAGGTCTGGCATAGGTCTGGGATTCGCCCTCATCAGGCTCATACTTTCGCGTTTTTCACATACTTGTTGAACAGATCCTGGGTTTTTTCTGGTTTGTATCACGTAGTAGTGTGGTACCACACTGAAACAGTCCATTAAAGCTGGTTTGGATCAATTGCTTAGAGGATAACGGATGTTGGGTCTAGGTTAGGTCTAGGATTTTCGCTCATGAGACTCATACTTTCGCATTCTTCTCATACTTGTTGAACTGATCCTGGGTTTTTTCTGGTTTGGATCACGTAGTAATTTGGTACCACACTGAAGCAGTGGATTAAACCTGGTTTCGATCAATATTTTAGAGAAAAATTCATGTTAGGTCTAGGTTAGGTCTGGGATTTGCTCTCATCAGGCTCATTCTTTCGCATATTTCTCATACATGTTGAACAGATCCTGGGTTTTTTCTGGTTTGGATCACGTAATAATGTGGGACCACACTGAAACAATCAACTAAACCTGGTTTCCATCAATATTTTAGGGGACAACGCAAGTTAGGTCTGGGATAGGTCTGGGATTTGCCCTCATCAGGCTCATACTTTCGCGTTTTTCACATACTTGTTGAACGGATGCTGGGTTTTTTCTGGTTTGGATCACGTAGTAATGTGGGTCCACAGTGAAACAATCAATTAAACCTGGTCTTGATAAATATTTTAGTGGATAACGCATGTTAGGTCTGGGATAGGTATGGGATTTGCCCTCATCAGCCTCATACTTTCGCACACTTCACATACTCGTTTAACAGATCCTGGGTTATTTTCTGGTTTGGATCACATAGTAATGTGGTACCACCCTGAAACAGTCGATTAAACCAGGTTTCGATCTATATTTTTGAGGATAACGCATGTTAGGTCTAGGTTAGGCCTGGGATTTTCACTCATCAGACTCATACTTTCGCATTCCTCACATACGTGTTGAACGGATGCTGGTTTTTTTCTGGTTTGGATCACGTAGTTATGTGGGTCCACAGTGAAACAATCAATTAAACCTGGTCTTGATAAATATTTTAGAGGATAACGCATGTTAGGCTTGGGTTAGGTCTAGGATTTGCCCTCAGCAAGCTCATACTTTCGCATATCTCTCATACTTCATGGCTAGATCCTGGGCTGTTTCTGGATTGTACCACGTAGTAATGTGGTACAACACTGAAACAGTCAATTAAACCTGGTTTCCATCAATATTTTAGAGGACAACGCAAGTTAGGTCTGGGATAGGTCTGGGATTTGCCCTCATCAGGCTCATACTTTCGCGTTTTTCACATACTTGTTGAACAGATCCTGGGTTTTTTCTGGTTTGGATCCCGTAGTAGTGTGGTACCACAATAAAACAGTCAATTAAACCTGGTTTCGATCAATGTTTTAGAGGATATCGCAAGTTAGGTCTGGGATAGGTCTGGGATTAGCCCTCATCAGACTCATACTTTCGCTTTCTTCACATACTCGTTGAACAGATCCTGTGTCATTTTCTGGTTTGGATCACATAGTAATGTGGTACCACACTGAAACAGTCGATTAAACCAGGTTTCGAACAATATTTTTGAGGATAACGCATGTTAGGTCTGGGATAGGTCTGGGATTTGCTCTCATCAGGCTCATTCTTTCGCATATTTCTCATACTTGATGGCTAGATCCTGAGCTTTTTCTGGATTGCATCACGTAGTAATGAAGTACAACACTGAAACAGTCAATTAAACCTGGTTTCCATCAATGTTTTAGAGGACAACGCAAGTTAGGTCTGGGATAGGTCTGGGATTTGCTCTCATCAGGGTCATTCTTTCGCATATTTCTCATACTTGATGGCTAGATCCTGAGCTTTTCTGGATTGCATCACGTAGTAATGAAGTACAACACTGAAACAGTCAAGTAAACCTGGTTTCCATCAATATTTTAGAGGACAACGCAAGTTAGGTCTGGGATAGGTCTGGGATTTGCCCTCATCAGGCCCATACTGTCGCGTTTTTCACGTACTTGTTGAACAGATCCTGGGTTTTTTCTGGTTTGGATCCCGTAGTAGTGTGGTACCACACTGAAACAGTCCATTAAACCTGGTTTCGCTCAATATTTTAGAGGATAAAGCATCTTAGGTCTGGGTTAGGCCTGGGATTTTCACTCATCAGACTCATACTTTCGCATTCTTCACATACTTGTTGAACGGATCCTGTGTTTTTTCTGGTTTGGATCACGTAGTAATGTGGGTCCACACTGAAACAATCAATTAAACCTGGTCTTGATAAATATTTTAGAGGATAACACATGTTAGGTCTGGGATAGGTCTGGGATTTGACCTCATCAGACTCATACTTTCGCACACTTCACATACTCGTTGAACAGATCCTGGGTTATTTTCTGGTTTGGATCACATAGTAATGTGGTACCACACTGAAACAGTCGATTAAACCAGGTTTCGATCAATATCTTTCAGGATAACGCATGTTAGGTCTACGTTAGGCCTGGGATTTTCACTCATCAGACTCATACTTTCGCATTCCTCACATACTTGTAGAACGGATCCTGGGTTTTTACTGGTTTGGATCACGTAGTAATGTGGTACCACACAGAAACATTCAATTAAACCTGGTTTTGATCAATATTTTAGAGGATAACGCAAGTTACGTCTGGGATAGGTCCGGGATTTGCCCTCATCAGGCTCATACTTTCGCGTTTTTCACATACTTGTTGAACAGATCCCGGGTTTTTTCTGGTTTGGGTCACGTAGTAGTGTGATACTACACTCAAACAGTCGACTAAACCAGGTTTCGATCAATATTTTTGAGGATAACGCATGTTAGGTCTAGGTCAGGTCTGGGATTTTCACTCATCAGACTCATACTTTCGCATTCTTCACATACTTGTTGAACTGATCCTGGGTTTTTTCTGGTATGGATCACGTAGTAATGTGGTTCCACACTGAAACAGTCGGTTAAACCTGGTTTCGATCAATATTTTAGAGGATAACGCAAGTTAGGTCTGGGATAGGTCTGGGATTAGCCCTCATCAGACTCATAGTTTCGCACACTTAACATACTCGTTGAACAGATCCTGGGTTATTTTCTGGTTTGGATCACATAGTAATGTGGTACCAAACTGAGACAGTCGATTAAACCAGGTTTCGATCAATATTTTAGAGGATAACGCATGTTAGGTCTAGGTTAGCCCTGGGATTTTCACTCATCAGACTCATACTTTCGCATTCTTCTTATACTTGTTGAACTGATCCTGGGTTTTTTCTGGTTTGGATCACGTAGTAATGTGGTACCACACTGAAACAGTCGATTAAACCTGGTTTCGATCAGTATTTTAGAGGATAACGCAAGTCAAGTCTGGGATTGGTCTGGGATTTGACCTCATCAGACTCATACTTTCGCACACTTCACATACTCGTTGAACAGATCCTGGGTTTTTTCTGGTTTGGATCACGTAGTAATGTGGTACCACACTGAAACCGTCGATTAAACCTGGTTTCGATCAATATTTTAGAGGATAACGCAAGTCAAGTCTGGGATTGGTCTGGGATTTGACCTCATCAGACTCATACTTTCGCACACTTCACATACTCGTTGAACAGATCCTGGGTTATTTTCTGGTTTGGATCACATAGTAATGTGGTACCACACTGAAACAGTCGATTAAACCAGGTTTCGATCAATATCTTTCAGGATAACGCATGTTAGGTCTAGGTCAGGCCTGGGATTTTCACTCATCAGACTCATACTTTCGCATTCTTCTCATACTCGTTGAACTGATCCTGGGTTTTTTCTGGTTTGGATCACGTAGTAATTTGGTACCACACTGAAGCAGTGGATTAAACCTGGTTTCGATCAATATTTCAGAGAAAAATTCATGTTAGGTCTAGGTTAGGTCTGGGATTTGCTCTCATCAGGCTCATTCTTTCGCATATTTCTCATACATGTTGAACAGATCCTGGGTTTTTTCTGGTTTGGATCACGTAATAATGTGGGACCACACTGAAACAATCAACTAAACCTGGTTTCCATCAATATTTTAGGGGACAACGCAAGTTAGGTCTGGGATAGGTCTGGGATTTGCCCTCATCAGGCTCATACTTTCGCGTTTTTCACATACTTGTTGAACGGATGCTGGGTTTTTTCTGGTTTGGATCACGTAGTAATGTGGGTCCACAGTGAAACAATCAATTAAACCTGGTCTTGATAAATATTTTAGAGGATAACGCATGTTAGGTCTGGGATAGGTATGGGATTTGCCCTCATCAGACTCATACTTTCGCACACTTCACATACTCGTTGAACAGATCCTGGGTTATTTTCTGGTTTGGATCACATAGTAATGTGGTACCACCCTGAAACAGTCGATTAAACCAGGTTTCGATCTATATTTTTGAGGATAACGCATGTTAGGTCTAGGTTAGGCCTGGGATTTTCACTCATCAGACTCATACTTTCGCATTCCTCACATATGTGTTGAACGGATGCTGGGTTTTTTCTGGTTTGGATCACGTAGTAATGTGGGTCCACAGTGAAACAATCAATTAAACCTGGTCTTGATAAATATTTTAGAGGATAACGCATGTTAGGTCTGGGATAGGTATGGGATTTGCCCTCATCAGACTCATACTTTCGCACACTTCACATACTCGTTTAACAGATCCTGGGTTATTTTCTGGTTAGGATCACATAGTAATGTGGTACCACACTGAAACAGTCGATTAAACCAGGTTTCGATCAATATCTTTCAGGATAACGCATGTTAGGTCTACGTTAGGCCTGGGATTTTCACTCATCAGACTCATACTTTCGCATTCCTCACATACTTGTAGAACGGATCCTGGGTTTTTACTGGTTTGGATCACGTAGTAATGTGGTACCACACAGAAACATTCAATTAAACCTGGTTTTGATCAATATTTTAGAGGATAACGCAAGTTACGTCTGGGATAGGTCCGGGATTTGCCCTCATCAGGCTCATACTTTCGCGTTTTTCACATACTTGTTGAACAGATCCCGGGTTTTTTCTGGTTTGGGTCACGTAGTAGTGTGATACTACACTCAAACAGTCGACTAAACCAGGTTTCGATCAATATTTTTGAGGATAACGCATGTTAGGTCTAGGTCAGGTCTGGGATTTTCACTCATCAGACTCATACTTTCGCATTCTTCACATACTTGTTGAACTGATCCTGGGTTTTTTCTGGTATGGATCACGTAGTAATGTGGTTCCACACTGAAACAGTCGGTTAAACCTGGTTTCGATCAATATTTTAGAGGATAACGCAAGTTAGGTCTGGGATAGGTCTGGGATTAGCCCTCATCAGACTCATAGTTTCGCACACTTAACATACTCGTTGAACAGATCCTGGGTTATTTTCTGGTTTGGATCACATAGTAATGTGGTACCAAACTGAGACAGTCGATTAAACCAGGTTTCGATCAATATTTTAGAGGATAACGCATGTTAGGTCTAGGTTAGCCCTGGGATTTTCACTCATCAGACTCATACTTTCGCATTCTTCTTATACTTGTTGAACTGATCCTGGGTTTTTTCTGGTTTGGATCACGTAGTAATGTGGTACCACACTGAAACAGTCGATTAAACCTGGTTTCGATCAGTATTTTAGAGGATAACGCAAGTCAAGTCTGGGATTGGTCTGGGATTTGACCTCATCAGACTCATACTTTCGCACACTTCACATACTCGTTGAACAGATCCTGGGTTTTTTCTGGTTTGGATCACGTAGTAATGTGGTACCACACTGAAACCGTCGATTAAACCTGGTTTCGATCAATATTTTAGAGGATAACGCAAGTCAAGTCTGGGATTGGTCTGGGATTTGACCTCATCAGACTCATACTTTCGCACACTTCACATACTCGTTGAACAGATCCTGGGTTATTTTCTGGTTTGGATCACATAGTAATGTGGTACCACACTGAAACAGTCGATTAAACCAGGTTTCGATCAATATCTTTCAGGATAACGCATGTTAGGTCTAGGTCAGGCCTGGGATTTTCACTCATCAGACTCATACTTTCGCATTCTTCTCATACTCGTTGAACTGATCCTGGGTTTTTTCTGGTTTGGATCACGTAGTAATTTGGTACCACACTGAAGCAGTGGATTAAACCTGGTTTCGATCAATATTTCAGAGAAAAATTCATGTTAGGTCTAGGTTAGGTCTGGGATTTGCTCTCATCAGGCTCATTCTTTCGCATATTTCTCATACATGTTGAACAGATCCTGGGTTTTTTCTGGTTTGGATCACGTAATAATGTGGGACCACACTGAAACAATCAACTAAACCTGGTTTCCATCAATATTTTAGGGGACAACGCAAGTTAGGTCTGGGATAGGTCTGGGATTTGCCCTCATCAGGCTCATACTTTCGCGTTTTTCACATACTTGTTGAACGGATGCTGGGTTTTTTCTGGTTTGGATCACGTAGTAATGTGGGTCCACAGTGAAACAATCAATTAAACCTGGTCTTGATAAATATTTTAGAGGATAACGCATGTTAGGTCTGGGATAGGTATGGGATTTGCCCTCATCAGACTCATACTTTCGCACACTTCACATACTCGTTGAACAGATCCTGGGTTATTTTCTGGTTTGGATCACATAGTAATGTGGTACCACCCTGAAACAGTCGATTAAACCAGGTTTCGATCTATATTTTTGAGGATAACGCATGTTAGGTCTAGGTTAGGCCTGGGATTTTCACTCATCAGACTCATACTTTCGCATTCCTCACATATGTGTTGAACGGATGCTGGGTTTTTTCTGGTTTGGATCACGTAGTAATGTGGGTCCACAGTGAAACAATCAATTAAACCTGGTCTTGATAAATATTTTAGAGGATAACGCATGTTAGGTCTGGGATAGGTATGGGATTTGCCCTCATCAGACTCATACTTTCGCACACTTCACATACTCGTTTAACAGATCCTGGGTTATTTTCTGGTTAGGATCACATAGTAATGTGGTACCACCCTGAAACAGTCGTTTAAACCAGATTTCGATCTATATTTTTGAGGATAACGCATGTTAGGTCTAGGTTAGGCCTGGGATTTTCACTCATCAGACTCATACTTTCGCATTCTTCACATACTTGTTGAACGGATCCTGGGTTTTTTCTGGTTTGGATCACGTTGTAATGTGGGACCACACTGAAACAATCAATTAAACCTGGTCTTGATAAATATTTTAGGGGACAACGCAAGTTAGGTCTGGGATAGGTCTGGGATTTGCCCTCATCAGGCTCATACTTTCGCGTTTTTCACATACTTGTTGAACAGATCCTGGGTTTTTTCTGGTTTGGATCCCGTAGTAGTGTGGTACCACAATAAAACAGTCAACTAAACCTGGTTTCGATCAATATTTTAGAGGATATCGCAAGTTAGGTCTGGGATAGGTCTGGGATTAGCCCTCCTCAGACTCATACTTTCGCTTTCTTCACATACTCGTTGAACAGATCCTGTGTCATTTTCTGGTTTGGATCACATAGTAATGTGGTACCACACTGAAACAGTCGATTAAACCAGGTTTCGAACAATATTTTTGAGGATAACGCATGTTAGGTCTGGGATAGGTCCGGGATTTGCCCTCATCAGGCTCATACTTTCGCGTTTTTCACATACTTGTTGAACAAATCCCGGGTTTTTTCTGGTTTGGGTCACGTAGTAGTGTGATACTACACTCAAACAGTCGACTAAACCAGGTTTCGATCAATATTTTTGAGGATAACGCATGTTAGGTCTAGGTCAGGCCTGGGATTTTCACTCATCAGACTCATACTTTCGCATTCTTCACATACTTGTTGAACTGATCCTGGGTTTTTTCTGGTATGGATCACGTAGTAATGTGGTTCCACACTGAAACTGTCGGTTAAACCTGGTTTCGATCAATATTTTAGAGGATAACGCAAGTTAGGTCTGGGATAGGTCTGGGATTAGCCCTCATCAGACTCTTAGTTTCGCACACTTCACATACTCGTTGAACAGATCCTGGGTTATTTTCTGGTTTGGATCACATAGTAATGTGGTACCAAACTGAGACAGTCGATTAAACCAGGTTTCGATCAATATTTTAGAGGATAACGCATGTTAGGTCTAGGTTAGCCCTGGGATTTTCACTCATCAGACTCATACTTTCGCATTCTTCTTATACTTGTTGAACTGATCCTGGGTTTTTTCTGGTTTGGATCACGTAGTAATGTGGTACCACACTGAAACAGTCGATTAAACCTGGTTTCGATCAATATTTTAGAGGATAACGCAAGTCAAGTCTGGGATTGGTCTGGGATTTGACCTCATCAGACTCATACTTTCGCACACTTCACATACTCGTTGAACAGATCCTGGGTTATTTTCTGGTTTGGATCACATAGTAATGTGGTACCACACTGAAACAGTCGATTAAACCAGGTTTCGATCAATATCTTTCAGGATAACGCATGTTAGGTCTAGGTTAGGCCTGGGATTTTCTCTCATCAGACTCATACTTTCGCATTCTTCACATACTTGTAGAACGGATCCTGGGTTTTTACTGGTTTGGATCACGTAGTAATGTGGTACCACACAGAAACATTCAATTAAACCTGGTTTTGATCAATATTTTAGAGGATAACGCAAGTTAGGTCTGGGATAGGTCCGGGATTTGCCCTCATCAGGCTCATACTTTCGCGTTTTTCACATACTTGTTGAACAGATCCCGGGTTTTTTCTGGTTTGGATCCCGTAGTAGTGTGGTACCACACTGAAACAGTCCATCAAACCTGGTTTCGCTCAATATTTTTGAGGATAACGCATGTTAGGTCAAGGCTAGGTCTATGATTTGCCCTCATCAGGCTCACAGTTTCGAGTTTTTCACATACCTGTTAAACAGATCCTGGGTTTTTTCCGGTTTGGATCACGAAGTAGTGTGGTACCACACTGAAACAGTCCATTAAACCTGGTTTCGCACAATATTTTAGAGGATAACGCATGTTAGGTCTAGGTTAGGACTGGGATTTGCTCTCATTAGGCTCATTCTTTCGCATATTTCTCATACTTGATGGCTAGACCATGGGCTTTTTCTGCATTGCATCACGTAGTTATGTAGTACCACACTGAAACAGTCAATGAAACCTGGTTTCCATCAATATTTTAGAGGACAACGCAAGTTAGGTCTAGGTAAGGCCTGAGATTTTCACTGATCAGACTCATAATTTCGCCTTCTTCACATACTTGTTGAACGGATCCTGGGTTTTTTCTGGTTTGGAACACGTAGTAATGTGGTACCACACTGAAACATTCAATTAAACCTGGTCTTGATAAATATTTTAGAGAATAACGCATGTTAGGTCAGGGTTAGGTCTAGGATTTGCCCTCATCAGGCTCGTACTTTCGCATATTTCTCATACTTCATGGCTAGATCCTGGGCTATTTCTGGATTGGATCACGTAGTAAAGTGGTACCACACTGCAACATTCAATGAAACCTGGTCTGGATAAAAATATTAGAGAATAACGCATGTTAGGTCAAGGTTAGGACTGGGATTTGCTCTCATTAGGCTCATTCTTTCGCATATTTCTCATACTTGATGGCTAGACCATGGGCTTTTTCTGCATTGCATCACGTAGTTATGTAGTACCACACTGAAACAGTCAATGAAACCTGGTTTCCATCAATATTTTAGAGGACAACGCAAGTTAGGTCTAGGTAAGGCCTGAGATTTTCACTGATCAGACTCATAATTTCGCCTTCTTCACATACTTGTTGAACGGATCCTGGGGTTTTTCTGGTTTGGAACACGTAGTAATGTGGTACCACACTGAAACAATCAATTAAACCTGGTCTTGATAAATATTTTAGAGGATAACGCATGTTAGGCTTGGGTTAGGTCTAGGATTTGCCCTCAGCAGGCTCATACTCTCGCATATCTCTCATACTTCATGGCTAGATCCTGGGCTGTTTCTGGATTGTACCACGTAGTAATGTGGTACAACGCTGAAACAGTCAATTAAACCTGGTTTCGATCAATATTTTAGAGAAAAATTCATGTTAGGTCTAGGTTAGGTCTGGGATTTGCTCTCATCAGGCTCATTCTTTCGCATATTTCTCATACATGTTGAACAGATCGTGGGTTTTTTCTGGTTTGGATCACGTAATAATGTGGGACCACACTGAAACAATCAACTAAACCTGGTTTCCATCAATATTTTAGGGGACAACGCAAGTTAGGTCTGGGATAGGTCTGGGATTTGCCCTCATCAGGCTCATACTTTCGCGTTTTTCACATACTTGTTGAACAGATCCTGGGTTTTTTCTGGTTTGGATCCCGTAGTAGTGTGGTACCACAATAAAACAGTCAACTAAACCTGGTTTCGATCAATATTTTAGAGGATATCGCAAGTTAGGTCTGGGATAGGTCTGGGATTAGCCCTCCTCAGACTCATACTTTCGCTTTCTTCACATACTCGTTGAACAGATCCTGTGTCATTTTCTGGTTTGGATCACATAGTAATGTGGTACCACACTGAAACAGTCGATTAAACCAGGTTTCGAACAATATTTTTGAGGATAACGCATGTTAGGTCTGGGATAGGTCTGGGATTTGCTCTCATCAGGCTCATTCTTTCGCATATTTCTCATACTTGATGGCTAGATCCTGAGCTTTTTCTGGATTGCATCACGTAGTAATGAAGTACAACACTGAAACAGTCAATTAAACCTGGTTTCCATCAATGTTTTAGAGGACAACGCAAGTTAGGTCTGGGATAGGTCTGGGATTTGCTCTCATCAGGCTCATTCTTTCGCATATTTCTCATACTTGATGGCTAGATCCTGAGCTTTTCTGGATTGCATCACGTAGTAATGAAGTACAACACTGAAACAGTCAATTAAACCTGGTTTCCATCAATATTTTAGAGGGCAACGCAAGTTAGGTCTGGGATAGGTCTGGCATTTGCCCTCATCAGGCCCATACTGTCGCGTTTTTCACGTACTTGTTGAACAGATCCTGGGTTTTTTCAGGTTTGGATCACGTAGTAATGTGGGTCCACAGTGAAACAATCAATTAAACCTGGTCTTGATAAATATTTTAGAGGATAACGCATGTTAGGTCTGGGATAGGTCTGGGATTTGCCCTCATCAGACTCATACTTTCGCACACTTCACATACTCGTTGAACAGATCCCGGGTTATTTTCTGGTTTGGATCACATAGTAATGTGGTACCACACTGAAACAGTCGATTAAACCAGGTTTCGATCAATATTTTTCAGGATAACGCATGTTAGGTCTAGGTTAGGCCTGGGATTTTCACTCATCAGACTCATACTTTCGCATTCTTCACATACTTGTAGAACGGATCCTGGGTTTTTACTGGTTTGGATCACGTAGTAATGTGGTACCACACAGAAACATTCAATTAAACCTGGTTTTGATCAATATTTAAGAGGGTAACGCAAGTTAGGTCTGGGATAGGTCCGGGATTTGCCCTCATCAGGCTCATACTTTCGCGTTTTTCACATACTTGTTGAACAGATCCCGGGTTTTTTCTGGTTTGGGTCACGTAGTAGTGTGATACTACACTCAAACAGTCGACTAAACCAGGTTTCGATCAATATTTTTGAGGATAACGCATGTTAGGTCTAGGTCAGGCCTGGGATTTTCACTCATCAGACTCATACTTTCGCATTCTTCACATACTTGTTGAACTGATCCTGGGTTTTTTCTGGTATGGATCACGTAGTAATGTGGTTCCACACTGAAACTGTCGGTTAAACCTGGTTTCGATCAATATTTTATAGGATAACGCAAGTTAGGTCTGGGATAGGTCTGGTATTAGCCCTCATCAGACTCTTAGTTTCGCACACTTCACATACTCGTTGAACAGATCCTGGGTTATTTTCTGGTTTGGATCACATAGTAATGTGGTACCAAACTGAGACAGTCGATTAAACCAGGTTTCGATCAATATTTTAGAGGATAACGCATGTTAGGTCTAGGTTAGCCCTGGGATTTTCACTCATCAGACTCATACTTTCGCATTCTTCTTATACTTGTTGAACTGATCCTGGGTTTTTTCTGGTTTGGATCACGTAGTAATGTGGTACCACACTGAAACAGTCGATTAAACCTGGTTTCGATCAATATTTTAGAGGATAACGCAAGTCAAGTCTGGGATTGGTCTGGGATTTGACCTCATCAGACTCATACTTTCGCACACTTCACATACTCGTTGAACAGATCCTGGGTTATTTTCTGGTTTGGATCACATAGTAATGTGGTACCACACTGAAACAGTCGATTAAACCAGGTTTCGATCAATATCTTTCAGGATAACGCATGTTAGGTCTAGGTTAGGCCTGGGATTTTCTCTCATCAGACTCATACTTTCGCATTCTTCACATACTTGTAGAACGGATCCTGGGTTTTTACTGGTTTGGATCACGTAGTAATGTGGTACCACACAGAAACATTCAATTAAACCTGGTTTTGATCAATATTTTAGAGGATAACGCAAGTTAGGTCTGGGATAGGTCCGGGATTTGCCCTCATCAGGCTCATACTTTCGCGTTTTTCACATACTTGTTGAACAGATCCCGGGTTTTTTCTGGTTTGGATCCCGTAGTAGTGTGGTACCACACTGAAACAGTCGATTAAACCTGGTTTCGATCAATATTTTTGAGGATAACGCATGTTAGGTCTAGGTTAGGCCTGGGATTTTCGCTCATCAGACTCATACCTTCGCTTTCTTCACATACTTGTTGAACGGATCCTGGGCGTTTTCTGGTTTGCATCACGTAGTAATGTGGTACCACACTGAAGCATTCAATTAAACCTGGTCTTGATAAATATTTTAGAGGATAACGCATGTTAGGTCTGGGTTACGTCTAGGATTTGCCCTCATCAGGCTCATACTTTCGCATATTTCTCATACTTCATGGCTAGATCCTGGGCTGTTTCTGCATTGTATCATGTAGTAATGTGGTACCACGCTGAAACAGTCAATAAAACCTGGTTTCGATCAATATTTTAGAGGATAACGTAAGTTAGGTCTGGGATAGGTCTAGGATTTGCCCTCATCAGGCTCTTACTATCGCATATTTCTCATACTTCATGGCTAGATCCTGGGCTATTTCTGGATTGGATCACGTAGTAAAGTGGTACCACACTGAAACAATCAATGAAACCTGTTCTGGATAAATATTTTAGAGGATAACGCATCTTAGGTCTGGGTTAGGTCTAAGATTTGCCCTCATCAGGCTCACAGTTTCGCGTTTTTCACATACTTGTTGAACGGATCCTGGGTTTTTCCTGGTTTGGGTCACGTAGTAATGTGGGGCCACACTGAAACAGTCAATTAAACCTGGTTTCGACCAATATTTTAGAGAATAACTCATGTTAGGTCTAGGTTAGGTCTGGGATTTGCTCTCATCAGGCTCATAATTTCGCACACTTCACATACTTGTTGAACGGATCCTGGGTTTTTTCTAGTTTGGATCACGTAGTAGTGTGGTACCACACTGAAACAGTCCATTAAACCTGGTTTCGCTCAATATTTTAGAGGATAACGCATGTTAGGTCTAGGTCAGTCCTGGGATTTTCACTCATCAGACTCATACTTTCGGATTCTTCACATACTTGTTGAAAGGATCCTGGGTTTTTTCTGGTTTGGATCACGTAGTAATGTGGGTCCACACTGAAACAATCAATTAAACCTGGTCTTGATAAATATTTTAGAGGATAACGCATGTTAGGTCTGGGATAGGTCTGGGATTTGCCCTCATCAGGCTCATACTTTCGCGTTTCTCACATACTTGTTGAACGGATCCTGGGTTTTTTCTGGTTTGGTTCACGTAGTAATGTGGGTCCACACTGAAACAATCAATTAAACCTGGTCTTGGTAAATATTATAGAGGATAACGCATGTTAGGTCCGGGATAGGTCTGGGATTTGCCCTCATCAGACTCATACTTTCGCACACTTCACATACTCGTTGAACAGATCCTGCGTTATTTTCTGGTTTGGATCACATAGTAATGTGGTACCACACTGAAACATTCAATTAAACCTGGTCTTGATAAATATTTTAGAGGATAACGCATGTTAGGTCTGGGTTAGGTCTAGGATTTGCCCTCATCAGGCTCATACTTTCGCATATTTCTCATACTTCATGGCTAGATCCTGGGCTATTTCTGGATTGGATCACGTAGTAATGTGGGTCCACACTGAAACAATCAATTAAACCTGGTCTTGGTAAATATTATAGAGGATAACGCATGTTAGGTCCGGGATAGGTCTGGGATTTGCCCTCATCAGACTCATACTTTCGCACACTTCACATACTCGTTGAACAGATCCTGCGTTATTTTCTGGTTTGGATCACATAGTAATGTGGTACCACACTGAAACATTCAATGAAACCTGGTCTGGATAAATATTTTAGAGGACAACGCATGTTAGGTCTAGGTTAGGCCTGGGATTTTCACTCATGAGACTCATACTTTCGCATTCTTCACATACTTGTTGAACGGATCCTGGGTTTTTTCTGGTTTGGATCACGTAGTAATGTGGGTCCACACTGAAACAATCAATTAAACCTGGTCTTGATAAATATTTTAGAGGATAACGCATGTTAGGTCTGGGATAGGTCTGGGATTTGTCCTCATCAGACTCATACTTTCGCACACTTCACATACTCGTTGAACAGATCCTGGGTTATTTTCTGGTTTGGATCACATAGTAATGTGGTACCACACTGAAACAGTCGATTAAACCTGCTTTCGATCAATATTTTAGAGGATAACGCAAGTTAAGTCTGGGATTGGTCTGGGATTTGACCTCATCAGACTCATACTTTCTCACACTTCACATACTCGTTGAACAGATCCTGGGTTATTTTCTGGTTTGGATCACATAGTAATGTGGCACCACACTGAAAGAGTCGATTAAACCACGTTTCGATCAATATTTTTGAGGATAACGCATGTTAGGTCTAGGTTAGGCCTGGGATTTTCACACATCACACTCATACTTTCGCATTCTTCACATACTTGTTGAACGGATCCTGGGTTTTTTCTGGTTTGGATCACGTAGTAATGTGGGACCACACTGAATCAGTCAATTAAACCTGGTTTCGACCAATATTTTAGAGAATAATTCATGTTAGGTATAGGTTAGGTCTGGGATTTTCTCTCATCAGGCTCATTGTTTCGCATATTTCTCATACTTGATGGCTAGATCCTGGGCTTATTCTGGATTGGATCACGTAGTAATGAAGTACAACACTGAAACAGTCCATTAAACCTGGTTTGGATCAATTGTTTAGAGGATAACGCATGTTAGGTCTAGGTTAGCCCTGGGATTTTCACTCATCAGACTCATACTTTCGCATTCTTCTCATACTTGTTGAACAGATCCTGGGTTTTTTCTGGTTTGTATCACGTAGTAGTGTGGTACCACACTGAAACAGTCCATTAAACCTGGTTTGGATCAATTGTTTAGAGGATAACGCATGTTAGGTCTAGGTTAGCCCTGGGATTTTCACTCATCAGACTCATACTTTCGCATTCTTCTCATACATGTTGAACTGATCTTGGGGTTTTTCTGGATTGGATCACGTAGTAATGTGGTACCACACGGAAACAGTCGATTAAACCTGGTTTCGATCAATATCTTAGAGGATAACGCAAGTTAAGTCTGGGATTGTTCTGGGATTTGACCTCATCAGACTCATACGTTCGCACACTTCACATACTCGTTGAACAGATCCTGGGTTATTTTCTGGATTGGATCACATAGTAATGTGGTACCACACTGAAACAGTCGATTAAACCAGGTTTCGATCAATATTTTTGAGGATAACGCATGTTAGGTCTAGGTTAGGCCTGGTATTTTCACTCATCAGACTCATACTTTCGCATTCTTCACATACTTGTTGAACGGATGCTGGGTTTTTTCTGGTTTGGATCACGTAGTAGTGTGGGTCCACACTGAAACAATCAATTAAACCTGGTCTTGATAAATATTTTAGAGGATAACGCATGTTAAGTCTGGGATTGGTCTGGGATTTGACCTCATCAGACTCATACTTTCGCACACTTCACATACTCGTTGAACAGATCCTGGGTTATTTTCTGGTTTGGATCACATAGTAATGTGGTACCACACTGAAACAGTCGATTAAACCAGGTTTCGATCAATATTTTAGAGGATAACGCATGTTAGGTCTAGGTTAGGCCTGGGATTTTCACTCATCAGACTCATACTTTCGCATTCTTCACATACTTGTTGAACGGATCCTGGGTTTTTTCTGGTTTGGATCACGTAGTAATGTGGTACCACACTGAAACATTCAATTAAACCTGGTCTTGATAAATATTTTAGAGGATAACGCATGTTAGGTCTGGGTTACGTCTAGGATATGCCCTTATCAGGCTCATGCTTTCGCATATTTCTCATACTTCATGGCTAGATCCTGGGCTGTTTCTGCATTGTATCACGTAGTAATGTGGTATCACGCTGAAACAGTCAATAAAACCTGGTTACGATCAATATTTTAGAGGATAACTCAAGTTAGGTCTGGGATAGGTCTAGGATTTGCCCTCATCAGGCTCTTACTATCGCATATTTCTCATACTTCATGGCTAGATCCTGGGCTATTTCTGGATTCGATCACGTAGTAAAGTGGTACCACACTGAAACATTCAACGAAACCTGTTCTGGATAAATATTTTAGAGGATAACGCATGTTAGGTCTGGGTTACGTCTAGGATATGCCCTTATCAGGCTCATACTTTCGCATATTTCTCATACTTCATGGCTAGATCCTGGGCTGTTTCTGCATTGTATCACGTAGTAATGTGGTACCACGCTGAAACAGTCAATAAAACCTGGTTTCGATCAATATTTTAGAGGATAACGCAAGTTAGGTCTGGGATAGGTCTAGGATTTGCCCTCATCAGGCTCTTACTATCGCACATTTCTCATACTTCATGGCTAGATCCTGGGCTATTTCTGGATTCGATCACGTAGTAAAGTGGTACCACACTGAAACATTCAATGAAACCTGGTCTGGATAAATATTTTAGAGGACAACGCATCTTAGGTCTGGGTTAGGTCTAAGATTTGCCTTCATCAGGCTCACAGTTTCGCGTTCTTCACATACTCGTTGAACAGATCCTGGGTTATTTTCTGGTTTGTATCACATAGTAATGTGGTACCACACTGAAACAGTCTTTTAAACCAGGTTTCGATCAATATTTTTGAGGATAACGCATGTTAGGTCTAGGTTAGGCCTGGGATTTTCACTCATCAGACTCATACTTTCGCATTCTTCACATACTTGTTGAACGGATCCTGGGTTTTTTCTGGTTTGGATCACGTAGTAATGTGGGTCCACACTGAAACAATCAATTAAACCTGGTCTTGATAAATATTTTAGAGGATAACGCATGTTAGGTCTGGGATAGGTCTGGGATTTGTCCTCATCAGACTCATACTTTCGCACACTTCACATACTCGTTGAACAGATCCTGGGTTATTTTCTGGTTTGGATCACATAGTAATGTGGTACCAAACTGAAACAGTCGATTAAACCAGGTTTCGATCAATATTTTTGAGGATAACGCATGTTAGGTCTAGGTTAGGCCTGGGATTTTCACTCATCAGACTCATACTTTCGCATTCCTCACATACTTGTTGAACGGATCCTGTGTTATGTCTGGCTTGTATCACGTAGTAATGTGGTACCACACTGAATCAGTCCATTAAACCTGGTTTGGATCAATATTTTAGAGGATAACGCATGTTAGGTCTAGGTTAGCCCTGGGATTTTCACTCATCAGACTCATACTTTCGCATTCTTCTTATACTTGTTGAAGTGATCCTGGGTTTTTTCTGGTTTGGATCACGTAGTAATGTGGTACCACACTGAAACAGTCGATTAAACCTGCTTTCGATCAATATTTTAGAGGATAACGCAAGTTAAGTCTGGGATTGGTCTGGGATTTGACCTCATCAGACTCATACTTTCTCACACTTCACATACTCGTTGAACAGATCCTGGGTTATTTTCTGGTTTGGATCACATAGTAATGTGGCACCACACTGAAAGAGTCGATTAAACCACGTTTCGATCAATATTTTTGAGGATAACGCATGTTAGGTCTAGGTTAGGCCTGGGATTTTCACACATCACACTCATACTTTCGCATTCTTCACATACTTGTTGAACGGATCCTGGGTTTTTTCTGGTTTGGATCACGTAGTAATGTGGGACCACACTGAATCAGTCAATTAAACCTGGTTTCGACCAATATTTTAGAGAATAATTCATGTTAGGTCTAGGTTAGGTCTGGGATTTTCTCTCATCAGGCTCATTGTTTCGCATATTTCTCATACTTGATGGCTAGATCCTGGGCTTATTCTGGATTGGATCACGTAGTAATGAAGTACAACACTGAAACAGTCCATTAAACCTGGTTTGGATCAATTGTTTAGAGGATAACGCATGTTAGGTCTAGGTTAGCCCTGGGATTTTCACTCATCAGACTCATACTTTCGCATTCTTCTCATACTTGTTGAACAGATCCTGGGTTTTTTCTGGTTTGTATCACGTAGTAGTGTGGTACCACACTGAAACAGTCCATTAAACCTGGTTTGGATCAATTGTTTAGAGGATAACGCATGTTAGGTCTAGGTTAGCCCTGGGATTTTCACTCATCAGACTCATACTTTCGCATTCTTCTCATACATGTTGAACTGATCTTGGGGTTTTTCTGGATTGGATCACGTAGTAATGTGGTACCACACGGAAACAGTCGATTAAACCTGGTTTCGATCAATATCTTAGAGGATAACGCAAGTTAAGTCTGGGATTGTTCTGGGATTTGACCTCATCAGACTCATACGTTCGCACACTTCACATACTCGTTGAACAGATCCTGGGTTATTTTCTGGATTGGATCACATAGTAATGTGGTACCACACTGAAACAGTCGTTTAAACCAGGTTTCGATCAATATTTTTGAGGATAACGCATGTTAGGTCTAGGTTAGGCCTGGTATTTTCACTCATCAGACTCATACTTTCGCATTCTTCACATACTTGTTGAACGGATGCTGGGTTTTTTCTGGTTTGGATCACGTAGTAGTGTGGGTCCACACTGAAACAATCAATTAAACCTGGTCTTGATAAATATTTTAGAGGATAACGCATGTTAAGTCTGGGATTGGTCTGGGATTTGACCTCATCAGACTCATACTTTCGCACACTTCACATACTCGTTGAACAGATCCTGGGTTATTTTCTGGTTTGGATCACATAGTAATGTGGTACCACACTGAAACAGTCGATTAAACCAGGTTTCGATCAATATTTTAGAGGATAACGCATGTTAGGTCTAGGTTAGGCCTGGGATTTTCACTCATCAGACTCATACTTTCGCATTCTTCACATACTTGTTGAACGGATCCTGGGTTTTTTCTGGTTTGGATCACGTAGTAATGTGGTACCACACTGAAACATTCAATTAAACCTGGTCTTGATAAATATTTTAGAGGATAACGCATGTTAGGTCTGGGTTACGTCTAGGATATGCCCTTATCAGGCTCATGCTTTCGCATATTTCTCATACTTCATGGCTAGATCCTGGGCTGTTTCTGCATTGTATCACGTAGTAATGTGGTATCACGCTGAAACAGTCAATAAAACCTGGTTACGATCAATATTTTAGAGGATAACTCAAGTTAGGTCTGGGATAGGTCTAGGATTTGCCCTCATCAGGCTCTTACTATCGCATATTTCTCATACTTCATGGCTAGATCCTGGGCTATTTCTGGATTCGATCACGTAGTAAAGTGGTACCACACTGAAACATTCAATGAAACCTGTTCTGGATAAATATTTTAGAGGATAACGCATCTTAGGTCTGGGTTAGGTCTAAGATCTGCCCTCATCAGGCTCACAGTTTCGCGATTTTCACATACTTGTTAAACAGATCCTGGGTTTTTTCTGGTTTGGATCACGTAGTAATGTGGTACCACACTAAAACAGTCAATTAAACCTGGTTTCGATCAATATTTTACAGGATCACGCAAGCTAGGTCTGGGATAGGTCTGGGATTAGCCCTAATCAGACTCATACTTTCGCACACTTCACATACTCGTTGACAAGATCCTGGGTTTTTTTCTGGCTTGGATCACGTAGTAATTTGGTTCCACACTGAAACAGTCGATTAAACTTGGCTTCGATCAATATTTTAGAGGATAACGCAAGTTTGGTCTGGGATAGGTCTGGGATTTGCCCTCATCAGGCTCATACTTTCGCGTTTTTCACATACTTGTTGAACGGATCCTGGGTTTTTTCTGGTTTGGTTCACGTAGTAATGTGGGTCCACACTGAAACAATCAATTAAACCTGGTCTTGATAAATATTTTAGAGGATAACGCATGTTAGGTCTGGGATAGGTCTGGGATTTGCTCTCATCAGGCTCATTCTTTCGCATATTTCTCATACTTGATGGCTAGATCCTGAGCTTTTTCTGGATTGCATCACGTAGTAATGTAGTACCACACTGAAACAGTCAATGAAACCTGGTTTCCATCAATATTTTAGAGGACAACGCAAGTTAGGTCTAGGTAAGGCCTGAGATTTTCACTGATCAGACTCATACATTCGCATTCTTCACATACTTGTTGAACGGATCCTGGGCTTTTTCTGGTTTGGATCACGTAGTTATGTGGGTCCACACTGAAACAATCAATTAAACCTGGTCTTGATAAATATTTTAGAGGATAACGCGTGTTAGGTCTGGGATAGGTCTGGGATTTGCCCTCATCAGACTCATACTTTCGCACACTTCACATACTCGTTGAACAGATCCTGGGTTATTTTCTGGTTTGGATCACATAGTAATGTGGTACCACACTGAAACAGTCGATTAAACCAGGTTTCGATCAATATTTTTGAGGATAACGCATGTTAGGTCTAGATTAGGCTTGGGATTTTCACTCATCAGACTCATACTTTCGCATTCTTCACATACTTGTTGAACGGATCCTGGGTTTTTTCTGGTTTGGATCACGTAGTTATGTGGGTCCACACTGAAACAATCAATTAAACCTGGTCTTGATAAATATTTTAGAGGATAACGCATGTTAGGTCTGGGATAGGTCTGGGATTTGCCCTCACCAGACTCATACTTTCGCACACTTCACATACTCGTTGAACAGATCCTGGGTTATTTTCTGGTTTGGATCACATAGTAATGTGGTACCACACTGAAACAGTCGATAAAACCAGGTTTCGATCACTATTTTTGAGGACAACGCATGTTAGGTCTAGGTTAGGCCTGGGATTTTCACTCATCAGACTCATACTTTCGCATTCTTCACATACTTGTTGAACTGAAACTGGGTTTTGCTGGTTTGGATCACGTAGTAAAGTGGTTCCACACTGAAACAGTCGGTTAAACCTGGTTTCGATCAATATTTTAGTGGATAACGCAAGTTAGGTCTGGGATAGGTCTGGGATTTGCCCTCATCAGACTCATACCTACGCACACTTCACATACTCGTTGAACAGATCCTGGGTTTTTTCTGGAGTGGATCACGTAGTAATGAAGTACAACACTGAAACAGTCAATTAAACATGGTTTCCATCAATATTTTAGAGGACAGCGCATGTTAGGTCTAGGTTAGGCCTGGGATTTGCCCTGATCAGGGTCATACTTTCGCAGTTTTAACATACATGTTGACCTGATCGAGGGTTTTTTCTGGTTTGTATCACGTAGTAGTGTGGTACCACACTGAAACAGTCCATTAAACCTGGTTTGGATCAATTGTTTAGAGGATAACGCATGTTAGGTATAGGTTAGCCCTGGGATTTTCACTCATCAGACTCATACTTTCGCATTCTTCTCATACATGTTGAACTGATCTTGGGGTTTTTCTGGTTTGGATCACGTAGTAATGTGGTACCACACTGAAACAGTCGATTAAACCTGGTTTCCATCAATATCTTAGAGGATAACGCAAGTTAAGTCTGGGATTGGTCTGGGATTTGACCTCATCAGACTCATACTTTCGCATACTTCACATACTCGTTGAACAGATCCTGGGTTATTTTCTGGTTTGGATCACATAGTAATGTGGTACCACACTGAAACAGTCGATTAAACCAGGTTTCGATCAATATTTCTGAGGATAACGCATGTTAGGTCTAGGTTAGGCCTGGGATTTTCACTTATCAGACTCATACTTTCCCATTCTTCACATACTTGTTGAACGGATCCTGGGTTTTTTCTGGTTTGGATCACGTAGTAATGTGGTACCACACTGAAACAGTCGATTAAACCTGGTTATGATCAATATTTTAGAGGATAACGCATAGTTAGGTTTGGGATAGGTCTGGGATTTGACCTCATCAGACTCATACTTTCGCAAACTTCACATACTCGTTGAACAGATCCTGGGTTATTTTCTGGTTTGGATCACATAGTAATGTGGTACCACACTGAAACAGTCGATTAAACCAGGTTTCGATCAATATTTTTGAGGATAACGCATGTTAGGTCTAGGTTAGGCCTGGGATTTTCACTTATCAGACTCATACTTTCCCATTCTTCACATACTTGTTGAACGGATCCTGGGTTTTTTCTGGTTTGGATCACGTAGTAATGTGGTACCACACTGAAACAGTCGATTAAACCTGGTTATGATCAATATTTTAGAGGATAACGCATAGTTAGGTTTGGGATAGGTCTGGGATTTGCTCTCATCAGGCTCATTCTTTCGCATATTTCTCATACTTGATGGCTAGATCCTGAGCTTTTTCTGGATTGCATCACGTAGTAATGAAGTACAACACTGAAACAGTCAATGAAACCTGGTTTCCATCATTATTTTAGAGGACAACGCAAGTTAGGTCTAGGTAAGGCCTGAGATTTTCACTGATCAGACTCATACATTCGCATTCTTCGCATACTTGTTGAACGGATCCTGGGTTTTTTCTGGTTTGGATCACGTAGTTATGTGGGTCCACACTGAAACAATCAATTAAACCTGGTCTTGATAAATATTTTAGAGGATAACGCGTGTTAGGTCTGGGATAGGTCTGGGATTTGCCCTCATCAGACTCATACTTTCGCACACTTCACATACTCGTTGAACAGATCCTGGGTTATTTTCTGGTTTGGATCACATAGTAATGTGGTACCACACTGAAACAGTCGATTAAACCAGGTTTCGATCACTATTTTTGAGGACAACGCATGTTAGGTCTAGGTTAGGCCTGGGATTTTCACTCATCAGACTCATACTTTCGCATTCTTCACATACTTGTTGAACTGAAACTGGGTTTTGCTGGTTTGGATCACGTAGTAAAGTGGTTCCACACTGAAGCAGTCGGTTAAACCTGGTTTCGATCAATATTTTAGTGGATAACGCAAGTTAGGTCTGGGATAGGTCTGGGATTTGCCCTCACCAGACTCATACTTTCGCACACTTCACATACTCGTTGAACAGATCCTGGGTTATTTTCTGGTTTGGATCACATAGTAATGTGGTACCACACTGAAACAGTCGATAAAACCAGGTTTCGATCACTATTTTTGAGGACAACGCATGTTAGGTCTAGGTTAGGCCTGGGATTTTCACTCATCAGACTCATACTCTCGCATTCTTCACATACTTGTTGAACTGAAACTGGGTTTTGCTGGTTTGGATCACGTAGTAAAGTGGTTCCACACTGAAACAGTCGGTTAAACCTGGTTTCGATCAATATTTTAGTGGATAACGCAAGTTAGGTCTGGGATAGGTCTGGGATTTGCCCTCATCAGACTCATACCTACGCACACTTCACATACTCGTTGAACAGATCCTGGGTTTTTTCTGGAGTGGATCACGTAGTAATGAAGTACAACACTGAAACAGTCAATTAAACATGGTTTCCATCAATATTTTAGAGGACAGCGCATGTTAGGTCTAGGTTAGGCCTGGGATTTGCCCTGATCAGGGTCATACTTTCGCAGTTTTAACATACATGTTGACCTGATCGAGGGTTTTTTCTGGTTTGTATCACGTAGTAGTGTGGTACCACACTGAAACAGTCCATTAAACCTGGTTTGGATCAATTGTTTAGAGGATAACGCATGTTAGGTCTAGGTTAGCCCTGGGATTTTCACTCATCAGACTCATACTTTCGCATTCTTCTCATACATGTTGAACTGATCTTGGGGTTTTTCTGGTTTGGATCACGTAGTAATGTGGTACCACACTGAAACAGTCGATTAAACCTGGTTTCCATCAATATCTTAGAGGATAACGCAAGTTAAGTCTGGGATTGGTCTGGGATTTGACCTCATCAGACTCATACTTTCGCATACTTCACATACTCGTTGAACAGATCCTGGGTTATTTTCTGGTTTGGATCACATAGTAATGTGGTACCACACTGAAACAGTCGATTAAACCAGGTTTCGATCAATATTTCTGAGGATAACGCATGTTAGGTCTAGGTTAGGCCTGGGATTTTCACTTATCAGACTCATACTTTCCCATTCTTCACATACTTGTTGAACGGATCCTGGGTTTTTTCTGGTTTGGATCACGTAGTAATGTGGTACCACACTGAAACAGTCGATTAAACCTGGTTATGATCAATATTTTAGAGGATAACGCATAGTTAGGTTTGGGATAGGTCTGGGATTTGACCTCATCAGACTCATACTTTCGCAAACTTCACATACTCGTTGAACAGATCCTGGGTTATTTTCTGGTTTGGATCACATAGTAATGTGGTACCACACTGAAACAGTCGATTAAACCAGGTTTCGATCAATATTTTTGAGGATAACGCATGTTAGGTCTAGGTTAGGCCTGGGATTTTCACTTATCAGACTCATACTTTCCCATTCTTCACATACTTGTTGAACGGATCCTGGGTATTTTCTGGTTTGGATCACGTAGTAATGTGGTACCACACTGAAACAGTCGATTAAACCTGGTTATGATCAATATTTTAGAGGATAACGCATAGTTAGGTTTGGGATAGGTCTGGGATTTGCTCTCATCAGGCTCATTCTTTCGCATATTTCTCATACTTGATGGCTAGATCCTGAGCTTTTTCTGGATTGCATCACGTAGTAATGAAGTACAACACTGAAACAGTCAATGAAACCTGGTTTCCATCAATATTTTAGAGGACAACGCAAGTTAGGTCTAGGTAAGGCCTGAGATTTTCACTGATCAGACTCATACATTCGCATTCTTCACATACTTGTTGAACGGATCCTGGGTTTTTTCTGGTTTGGATCACGTAGTTATGTGGGTCCACACTGAAACAATCAATTAAACCTGGTCTTGATAAATATTTTAGAGGATAACGCATGTTAGGTCTGGGATAGGTCTGGGATTTGCCCTCACCAGACTCATACTTTCGCACACTTCACATACTCGTTGAACAGATCCTGGGTTATTTTCTGGTTTGGATCACATAGTAATGTGGTACCACACTGAAACAGTCGATAAAACCAGGTTTCGATCACTATTTTTGAGGACAACGCATGTTAGGTCTAGGTTAGGCCTGGGATTTTCACTCATCAGACTCATACTTTCGCATTCTTCACATACTTGTTGAACTGAAACTGGGTTTTGCTGGTTTGGATCACGTAGTAAAGTGGTTCCACACTGAAACAGTCGGTTAAACCTGGTTTCGATCAATATTTTAGTGGATAACGCAAGTTAGGTCTGGGATAGGTCTGGGATTTGCCCTCATCAGACTCATACCTACGCACACTTCACATACTCGTTGAACAGATCCTGGGTTTTTTCTGGAGTGGATCACGTAGTAATGAAGTACAACACTGAAACAGTCAATTAAACATGGTTTCCATCCATATTTTAGAGGACAGCGCATGTTAGGTCTAGGTTAGGCCTGGGATTTGCCCTGATCAGGGTCATACTTTCGCAGTTTTAACATACATGTTGACCTGATCGAGGGTTTTTTCTGGTTTGTATCACGTAGTAGTGTGGTACCACACTGAAACAGTCCATTAAACCTGGTTTGGATCAATTGTTTAGAGGATAACGCATGTTAGGTCTAGGTTAGCCCTGGGATTTTCACTCATCAGACTCATACTTTCGCATTCTTCTCATACATGTTGAACTGATCTTGGGGTTTTTCTGGTTTGGATCACGTAGTAATGTGGTACCACACTGAAACAGTCGATTAAACCTGGTTTCCATCAATATCTTAGAGGATAACGCAAGTTAAGTCTGGGATTGGTCTGGGATTTGACCTCATCAGACTCATACTTTCGCATACTTCACATACTCGTTGAACAGATCCTGGGTTATTTTCTGGTTTGGATCACATAGTAATGTGGTACCACACTGAAACAGTCGATTAAACCAGGTTTCGATCAATATTTCTGAGGATAACGCATGTTAGGTCTAGGTTAGGCCTGGGATTTTCACTTATCAGACTCATACTTTCCCATTCTTCACATACTTGTTGAACGGATCCTGGGTTTTTTCTGGTTTGGATCACGTAGTAATGTGGTACCACACTGAAACAGTCGATTAAACCTGGTTATGATCAATATTTTAGAGGATAACGCATAGTTAGGTTTGGGATAGGTCTGGGATTTGCTCTCATCAGGCTCATTCTTTCGCATATTTCTCATACTTGATGGCTAGATCCTGAGCTTTTTCTGGATTGCATCACGTAGTAATGAAGTACAACACTGAAACAGTCAATGAAACCTGGTTTCCATCAATATTTTAGAGGACAACGCAAGTTAGGTCTAGGTAAGGCCTGAGATTTTCACTGATCAGACTCATACATTCGCATTCTTCACATACTTGTTGAACGGATCCTGGGTTTTTTCTGGTTTGGATCACGTAGTTATGTGGGTCCACACTGAAACAATCAATTAAACCTGGTCTTGATAAATATTTTAGAGGATAACGCGTGTTAGGTCTGGGATAGGTCTGGGATTTGCCCTCATCAGACTCATACTTTCGCACACTTCACATACTCGTTGAACAGATCCTGGGTTATTTTCTGGTTTGGATCACATAGTAATGTGGTACCACACTGAAACAGTCGATTAAACCAGGTTTCGATCAATATTTTTGAGGATAACGCATGTTAGGTCTAGATTAGGCTTGGGATTTTCACTCATCAGACTCATACTTTCGCATTCTTCACATACTTGTTGAACGGATCCTGGGTTTTTTCTGGTTTGGATCACGTAGTTATGTGGGTCCACACTGAAACAATCAATTAAACCTGGTCTTGATAAATATTTTAGAGGATAACGCATGTTAGGTCTGGGATAGGTCTGGGATTTGCCCTCACCAGACTCATACTTTCGCACACTTCACATACTCGTTGAACAGATCCTGGGTTATTTTCTGGTTTGGATCACATAGTAATGTGGTACCACACTGAAACAGTCGATAAAACCAGGTTTCGATCACTATTTTTGAGGACAACGCATGTTAGGTCTAGGTTAGGCCTGGGATTTTCACTCATCAGACTCATACTTTCGCATTCTTCACATACTTGTTGAACTGAAACTGGGTTTTGCTGGTTTGGATCACGTAGTAAAGTGGTTCCACACTGAAGCAGTCGGTTAAACCTGGTTTCGATCAATATTTTAGTGGATAACGCAAGTTAGGTCTGGGATAGGTCTGGGATTTGCCCTCATCAGACTCATACCTACGCACACTTCACATACTCGTTGAACAGATCCTGGGTTTTTTCTGGAGTGGATCACGTAGTAATGAAGTACAACACTGAAACAGTCAATTAAACATGGTTTCCATCAATATTTTAGAGGACAGCGCATGTTAGGTCTAGGTTAGGCCTGGGATTTGCCCTGATCAGGGTCATACTTTCGCAGTTTTAACATACATGTTGACCTGATCGAGGGTTTTTTCTGGTTTGTATCACGTAGTAGTGTGGTACCACACTGAAACAGTCCATTAAACCTGGTTTGGATCAATTGTTTAGAGGATAACGCATGTTAGGTCTAGGTTAGCCCTGGGATTTTCACTCATCAGACTCATACTTTCGCATTCTTCTCATACATGTTGAACTGATCTTGGGATTTTTCTGGTTTGGATCACGTAGTAATGTGGTACCACACTGAAACAGTCGATTAAACCTGGTTTCCATCAATATCTTAGAGGATAACGCCAGTTAAGTCTGGGATTGGTCTGGGATTTGACCTCATCAGACTCATACTTTCGCATACTTCACATACTCGTTGAACAGATCCTGGGTTATTTTCTGGTTTGGATCACATAGTAATGTGGTACCACACTGAAACAGTCGATTAAACCAGGTTTCGATCAATATTTTTGAGGATAACGCATGTTAGGTCTAGGTTAGGCCTGGGATTTTCACTAATCAGACTCATACTTTCCCATTCTTCACATACTTGTTGAACGGATCCTGGGTTTTTTCTGGTTTGGATCACGTAGTAATGTGGTACCACACTGAAACAGTCGATTAAACCTGGTTATGATCAATATTTTAGAGGATAACGCATAGTTAGGTTTGGGATAGGTCTGGGATTTGACCTCATCAGACTCATACTTTCGCAAACTTCACATACTCGTTGAACAGATCCTGGGTTATTTTCTGGTTTGGATCACATAGTAATGTGGTACCACACTGAAACAGTCGATTAAACCAGGTTTCGATCAATATTTTTGAGGATAACGCATGTTAGGTCTAGGTTAGTCCTGGGATTCTCACTCATCAGACTCATACTTTCGCATTCTTCACATACTTGTAGAACGGATCCTGGGTTTTTTCTGGTTTGGATCACGTAGTAATGTGGGACCACACTGAAACAGTCAATTAAACCTGGTTTGGATCAATATTTTAGAGGATAACGCATGTTAGGTCTGGGATAGGTATGGGATTTGCCCTCATCAGACTCATACTTTCGCACACTTCACATACTCGTTGAACAGGTCCTGGGTTATTTTCTGGTTTGGATCACATAGTAATATGGTACCACACTGAAACAGTCGATTAAACCAGGTTTCGATCTATATTTTTGAGGATAACGCATGTTAGGTCTGGGATAGGTCTGGGATTTGCCCTCATCAGGCTCATACTTTCGCGTTTTTCACATACTTGTTGAACAGATCCTGGGTTTTTTCTGGTTTGGATCCCGTAGTAGTGTGGTACCACAATAAAACAGTCAATTAAACCTGGTTTCGATCAATATTTTAGAGGATATCGCAAGTTAGGTCTGGGATAGGTCTGGGATTAGCCCTCATCAGACTCATACTTTCGCTTTCTTCACATACTCGTTGAACAGATCCTGTGTTATTTTCTGGTTTGGATCACATAGTAATGTGGTACCACACTGAAACAGTCGATTAAACCAGGTTTCGAACAATATTTTTGAGGATAACGCATGTTAGGTCTGGGATAGGTCTGGGATTTGCTCTCATCAGGCTCATTCTTTCGCATATTTCTCATACTGGATGGCTAGATCCTGAGCTTTTTCTGGATTGCATCACGTAGTAATGAAGTACAACACTGAAACAGTCAATTAAACCTGGTTTCCATCAATATTTTAGAGGACAACGCAAGTTAGGTCTGGGATAGGTCTGGGATTTGCCCTCATCAGGCCCATACTGTCGCGTTTTTCACATACTTGTTGAACAGATCCTGGGTTTTTTCTGGTTTGGATCCCGTAGTAGTGTGGTACCACACTGAAACAGTCCATTAAACCTGGTTTCGCTCAATATTTTAGAGGATAACGCATGTTAGGTCTAGGTCAGGCCTGGTTTTTTCATTCATCAGACTCATACTTTCGCATTCTTCACATACTTGTTGAACGGATCCTGGGTTTTTTCTGGTTTGGATCGCTTAGTTATGTGGGTCCACACTGAAACAATCAATTAAACCTGGTCTTGATAAATATTTTAGAGGATAACGCATGTTAGGTCTGGGATAGGTCTGGGATTTGCGCTCATCAGACTCATACTTTCGCACACTTCACATACTCGTTGAACAGATCCTGGGTTATCTTCTGGTTTGGATCACATAGTTATGTGGTACCGCACTGAAACAGTCGATTAAACTAGGTTTCGATCAATATTTTTTAGGATAACGCATGTTAGGTCTAGGTTAGGACTGGGATTTTCACTCATCAGACTCATACTTTCGCATTCTTCACATACCTGTTGAACGGATCCTGGGTTTTTTCTGGTTTGGATCACGTAGTAATGTGGGTCCACACTGAAACAATCAATTAAACCTGGTCTTGATAAATATTTTAGACGATAACGCATGTTAGGTCTGGGATAGGTCTGGGATTTGCCCTCATCAGACTCATACTTTCGCACACTTCACATACTCGTTGAACAGATCCTGGGTTTTTACTGGTTTGGATCACATACTAATGTGGTACCGCACTGAAACAGTCCATTAAACCTGGTTTCGCTCAATATTTTAGAGGATAACGCATGTTAGGTCTAGGTTAGGCCTGGGATTTTCACTCATCAGACTCATACTTTCGCATTCCTCACATACTTGTTGAACGGATCCTGGGTTTTTGTCTGGTTTGGATCACGTAGTAATGTGGTACCACACTGAAACATTCAATTAAACCTGGTCTTGATAAATATTTTAGAGGATAACGCATGTTAGGTCTGGGTTACGTCTAGGATTTGCCCTCATCAGGCTCATACTTTCGCATATTTCTCATACTTCATGGCTAGATCCTGGGCTGTTTCTGCATTGTATCACGTAGTAATGTGGTACCACGCTCAAAACAGTCAATTAAACCTGGTTTCGATATATATTTTAGAGGATAACGCAAGTTAGGTCTGGGATAGGTCTAGGATTTGCCCTCATCAGGCTCTTACTATCGCATATTTCTCATACTTCATGGCTAGATCCTGGGCTATTTCTGGATTGGATCACGTAGTAAAGTGGTACCACACTGAAACATTCAATGAAACCTGTTCTGGATAAATATTTTAGAGGATAAAGCATCTTAGGTCTGGGTTAGGCCTGGGATTTTCACTCATCAGACTCATACTTTCGCATTCTTCACATACTTGTTGAACGGATCCTGGGTTTTTTCTGGTGTGGATCACGTAGTAATGTGGGTCCACACTGAAACAATCAATTAAACCTGGTCTTGATAAATATTTTAGAGGATAACGCAAGTTAGGTCTGGGATAGGTCCGGGATTTGCCCTCATCAGGCTCATACTTTCGCGTTTTTCACATACTCGTTGAACAGATCCTGGGTTTTTTCTGGTTTGGGTCACGTAGTAGTGTGATACTACACTCAAACAGTCGACTAAACCAGGTTTCGATCAATATTTTTGAGGATAACGCATGTTAGGTCTAGGTTAGGCCTGGGATTTGCCCTCATCAGACTCATACTTTCGCACACTTCGCATACTCGTTGAACAGATCCCGGGTTATTTTCTGGTTTGGATCACATAGTAATGTGGTACCACACAGAAACATTCAATTAAACCTGGTTTCGATCAATATTTTAGAGGATAACGCAAGTTAGGTCTGGGATAGGTCTGGGATTAGCCCTCATCAGACTCATACTTTCGCACACTTCACATACTCGTTGAACAGATCCTGGGTTATTTTCTGGTTTGGATCACATAGTAATGTGGTACCACACTGAAGCAGTCGATTAAACCTGGTTTCGATCAATATTTTAGAGAATAATTCATGTTAGGTCTAGGTTAGGTCTGGGATTTGCTCTCATCAGGCTCATTCTTTCGCATATTTCTCATACTTGATGGCTAGATCCTGGGCTGTTTCTGGATTGTATGACGTAGTAATGTGGTACCACCCTGAAACAGCGAATTAAACCTGGTTTCGATCAATATTTTAGAGGATAACGCAAGTTAGGTCTAGGGTAGTCCTGGGATTTGCCCTCATCAGGGTCATACTTTCGCAGTTTTAACATACATGTTGACCTGATCGACGGTTTTTTCTGCTTTGGATCACGTAGTAAAGTGGCACCACACTGAAACATTCAATTAAACCTGGTCTTGATAAATATTTTAGAGGATAACGCATGTTAGGTTTGGGTCAGGTCTAGGATTTGCCCTCATCAGGCTCATACTTTCGCATATTTCTCATACTTCATGGCTAGATCCTGGGCTGTTTCTGGATTGTATCACGTAGTACTGTGGTACCACGCTGAAACAGTCAATTAAACCTGGTTTCGATCAATATTTTAGAGGATAACGCAAGTTAGGTCTGGCATAGGTCTGGGATTCGCCCTCATCAGGCTCATACTTTCGCGTTTTTCACATACTCGTTGAACAGATCCTGGGTTTTTTCTGGTTTGTATCACGTAGTAGTGTGGTACCACACTGAAACAGTCCATTAAACCTGGTTTGGATCAATATTTTAGAGGATAACGCATGTTAGGGCTAGGTTAGCCCTGGGATTTGCACTCATCAGACTCATACTTTCGCATTCTTCTCATACTTGTTGAACTGATCCTGGGTTTTTTCTGGTTTGGATCACGTAGTAATGTGGTACCACACTGAAACAGTCGATTAAACCTGGTTTCGATCAATATTTTAGAGGATAACGCAGGTTAAGTCTGGGATAGGTATGGGATTAGCCCTCATCAGACTCATACTTTCGCACACTTCACATACTCGTTGAACAGGTCCTGGGTTATTTTCTGGTTTGGATCACATAGTAATGTGGTACCACACTGAAACAGTCGATTAAACCAGGTTTCGATCTATATTTTTGAGGATAACGCATGTTAGGTCTGGGATAGGTCTGAGATTTGCCCTCATCAGGCTCATACTTTCGCGTTTTTCACATACTTGTTGAACAGATCCTGGGTTTTTTCTGGTTTGGATCCCGTAGTAGTGTGGTACCACAATAAAACAGTCAATTAAACCTGGTTTCGATCAATATTTTAGAGGATATCGCAAGTTAGGTCTGGGATATGTCTGGGATTAGCCCTCATCAGACTCATACTTTCGCTTTCTTCACATACTCGTTGAACAGATCCTGTGTTATTTTCTGGTTTGGATCACATAGTAATGTGGTACCACACTGAAACAGTCGATTAAACCAGGTTTCGAACAATATTTTTGAGGATAACGCATGTTAGGTCTGGGATAGGTCTGGGATTTGCTCTCATCAGGCTCATTCTTTCGCATATTTCTCATACTTGATGGCTAGATCGTGAGCTTTTTCTGGATTGCATCACGTAGTAATGAAGTACAACACTGAAACAGTCAATTAAACCTGGTTTCCATCAATGTTTTAGAGGACAACGCAAGTTAGGTCTGGGATAGGTCTGGGATTTGCTCTCATCAGGCTCATTCTTTCGCATATTTCTCATACTTGATGGCTAGATCCTGAGCTTTTCTGAATTGCATCACGTAGTAATGAAGTACAACACTGAAACAGTCAATTAAACCTGGTTTCCATCAATATTTTAGAGGACAACGCAAGTTAGGTCTGGGATAGGTCTGGGATTTGCCCTCATCAGGCCCATACTGTCGCGTTTTTCACATACTTGTTGAACGGATCCTGGGTTTTTTCTGGTTTGGATCACGTAGTAATGTGGTACCACACTGAAACAGTCGATTAAACCTGGTTATGATCAATATTTTAGAGGATAACTCATAGTTAGGTTTGGGATAGGTCTGGGATTTGACCTCATCAGACTCATACTTTCGCAAACTTCACATACTCGTTGAACAGATCCTGGGTTATTTTCTGGTTTGGATCACATAGTAATGTGGTACCACACTGAAGCAGTCGATTAAACCTGGTTTCGATCAATATTTTAGAGAATAATTCATGTTAGGTCTAGGTTAGGTCTGGGATTTGCTCTCATCAGGCTCGTTCTTTCGCATATTTCTCATACTTGATGGCTAGATCCTGGGCTTTTTCTGGATTGCATCACGTAGTAATGAAGTACAACACTGAAACAGTCAATTAAACCTGGTTTCCATCAATATCTTAGAGGACAACGCAAGTTAGGTCTGGGATAGGTCTGGGATTTGACCTCATCAGACTCATACTTTCGCACACTTCACATACTCGTTGAACAGATCCTGGGTTATTTTCTGGTTTGGATCACATAGTAATGTGGTACCACACTGAAGCAGTCGATTAAACCTGGTTTCGATCAATATTTTAGAGAATAATTCATGTTAGGTCTAGGTTAGGTCTGGGATTTGCTCTCATCAGGCTCATTCTTTCGCATATTTCTCATACTTGATGGCTAGATCCTGGGCTGTTTCTGGAATGTATGACGTAGTAATGTGGTACCACCCTGAAACAGCGAATTAAACCTGGTTTCGATCAATATTTTAGAGGATAACGCAAGTTAGGTCTAGGGTAGTCCTGGGATTTGCCCTCATCAGGGTCATACTTTCGCAGTTTTAACATACATGTTGACCTGATCGACGGTTTTTTCTGCTTTGGATCACGTAGTAAAGTGGCACCACACTGAAACATTCAATTAAACCTGGTCTTGATAAATATTTTAGAGGATAACGCATGTTAGGTTTGGGTTAGGTCTAGGATTTGCCCTCATCAGGCTCATACTTTCGCATATTTCTCATACTTCATGGCTAGATCCTGGGCTGTTTCTGGATTGTATCACGTAGTACTGTGGTACCACGCTGAAACAGTCAATTAAACCTGGTTTCGATCAATATTTTAGAGGATAACGCAAGTTAGGTCTGGCATAGGTCTGGGATTCGCCCTCATCAGGCTCATACTTTCGCGTTTTTCACATACTTGTTGAACATATCCTGGGTTTTTTCTGGTTTGTATCACGTAGTAGTGTGGTACCACACTGAAACAGTCCATTAAACCTGGTTTGGATCAATATTTTAGAGGATAACGCATGTTAGGGCTAGGTTAGCCCTGGGATTTGCACTCATCAGACTCATACTTTCGCATTCTTCTCATACTTGTTGAACTGATCCTGGGTTTTTTCTAGTTTGGATCACGTAGTAATGTGGTACCACACTGAAACAGTCGATTAAACCTGGTTTCGATCAATATTTTAGAGGATAACGCAAGTTAAGTCTGGGATTGGTCTGGGATTTGACCTCATCAGACTCATACTTTCGTACACTTCACATACTCGTTGAACAGATCCTGGGTTACTTTCTGGTTTGGATCACATAGTAATGTGGTACCACACTGAAACAGTCGATTAAACCAGGTTTCGATCAATATTTTTGAGGATAACGCATGTTAGGTCTAGGTTAGGCCTGGGATTCTCACTCATCAGACTCATACTTTCGCATTCTTCACATACTTGTAGAACGGATCCTGGGTTTTTTCTGGTTTGGATCACGTAGTAATGTGGGACCACACTGAAACAGTCAATTAAACCTGGTTTGGATCAATATTTTAGAGGATAACGCATGTTAGGTCTGGGATAGGTATGGGATTTGCCCTCATCAGACTCAAACTTTCGCACACTTCACATACTCGTTGAACAGGTCATGGGTTATTTTCTGGTTTGGATCACATAGTAATGTGGTACCACACTGAAACAGTCGATTAAACCAGGTTTCGATCTATATTTTTGAGGATAACGCATGTTAGGTCTGGGATAGGTCTGGGATTTGCCCTCATCAGGCTCATACTTTCGCGTTTTTCACATACTTGTTGAACAGATCCTGGGTTTTTTCTGGTTTGGATCCCGTAGTAGTGTGGTACCACAATAAAACAGTCAATTAAACCTGGCTTCGATCAATATTTTAGAGGATATCGCAAGTTAGGTCTGGGATAGGTCTGGGATTAGCCCTCATCAGACTCATACTTTCGCTTTCTTCACATACTCGTTGAACAGATCCTGCGTTATTTTCTGGTTTGGATCACATAGTAATGTGGTACCACACTGAAGCAGTCGATTAAACCTGGTTTCGATCAATATTTTAGAGAATAATTCATGTTAGGTCTAGGTTAGGTCTGGGATTTGCTCTCATCAGGCTCATTCTTTCGCATATTTCTCATACTTGATGGCTAGATCCTGAACTTTTTCTGGATTGCATCACGTAGTAATGAAGTACAACACTGAAACAGTCAATTAAACCTGGTTTCCATCAATGTTTTAGAGGACAACGCAAGTTAGGTCTGGGATAGGTCTGGGATTTGCTCTCATCAGGCTCATTCTTTCGCATATTTCTCATACTTCATGGCTAGATCCTGGGCTATTTCTGGATTGCATCACGTAGTAAAGTGGTACCACAGTGAAACATTCAATGAAACCTGTTCTGGATAAATATTTTAGAGGATAAAGCATCTTAGGTCTGGGTTAGGCCTGGGATTTTCACTCATCAGACTCATACTTTCGCATTCTTCACATACTTGTTGAACGGATCCTGGGTTTTTTCTGGTGTGGATCACGTAGTAATGTGGGTCCACACTGAAACAATCAATTAAACCTGGTCTTGATAAATATTTTAGAGGATAACACATGTTAGGTCTGGGATAGGTCTGGGATTTGCCCTCATCAGACTCATACTTTCGCACACTTCGCATACTCGTTGAACAGATCCCGGGTTATTTTCTGGTTTGGATCACATAGTAATGTGGTACCACACAGAAACATTCAATTAAACCTGGTTTCGATCAATATTTTAGAGGATAACGCAAGTTAGGTCTGGGATAGGTCCGGGATTTGCCCTCATCAGGCTCATACTTTCGCGTTTTTCACATACTCGTTGAACAGATCCTGGGTTTTTTCTGGTTTGGGTCACGTAGTAGTGTGATACTACACTCAAACAGACGACTAAACCAGGTTTCGATCAATATTTTTGAGGATAACGCATGTTAGGTCTAGGTTAGGCCTGGGATTTTCACTCATTAGACTCATACTTTCGCATTCTTCACATACTTGTTGAACTGATCCTGGGTTTTTTCTGGTTTGGATCACGTAGTAATGTGGTTCCACACTGAAACAGTCGGTTAAACCTGGTTTCGATCAATATTTTAGAGGATAACGCAAGTTAGGTCTGGGATAGGTCTGGGATTAGCCCTCATCAGACTCATAATTTCGCACACTTCACATACTCGTTGAACAGATCCTGGGTTATTTTCGGTTTGGATCACATAGTAATGTGGTACCAAACTGAGACAGTCGATTAAACCAGGTTTCGATCAATATTTTAGAGGATAACGCATGTTAGGTCTAGGTTAGCCCTGGGATTCTCACTCATCAGACTCATACTTTCGCATTCTTCTTATACTTGTTGAACTGATCCTGGGTTTTTTCTGGTTTGGATCACGTAGTAATGTGGTACCACACTGAAACAGTCGATTAAACCTGGTTTCGATCAATATTTTAGAGGATAACGCAAGTTAGGTCTGGGATAGGTCTGGGATTAGCCCTCATCAGACTCATACTTTCGCACACTTCACATACTCGTTGAACAGATCCTGGGTTATTTTCTGGTTTGGATCACATAGTAATGTGGTACCACACTGGAACAGTCGATTAAACCAGGTTTCGATCAATATTTTTCAGGATAACGCATGTTAGGTCTAGGTTAGGCCTGGGGTTTTCACTCATCAGACTCATACTTTCGCATTCTTCACATACTTGTAGAACGGATCCTGGGTTTTTTCTGGTTTGGATCACGTAGTAATGTGGTACCACACTGAAACAGTCGATTAAACCTGGTTATGATCAATATTTTAGAGGATAACGCATAGTTAGGTTTGGGATAGGTCTGGGATTTGACCTCATCAGACTCATACTTTCGCAAACTTCACATACTCGTTGAACAGATCCTGGGTTATTTTCTGGTTTGGATCACATAGTAATGTGGTACCACACTGAAACAGTCGATTAAACCAGGTTTCGATCAATATTTTTGAGGATAACGCATGTTAGGTCTAGGTTAGTCCTGGGATTCTCACTCATCAGACTCATACTTTCGCATTCTTCACATACTTGTAGAACGGATCCTGGGTTTTTTCTGGTTTGGATCACGTAGTAATGTGGGACCACACTGAAACAGTCAATTAAACCTGGTTTGGATCAATATTTTAGAGGATAACGCATGTTAGGTCTGGGATAGGTATGGGATTTGCCCTCATCAGACTCATACTTTCGCACACTTCACATACTCGTTGAACAGGTCCTGGGTTATTTTCTGGTTTGGATCACATAGTAATATGGTACCACACTGAAACAGTCGATTAAACCAGGTTTCGATCTATATTTTTGAGGATAACGCATGTTAGGTCTGGGATAGGTCTGGGATTTGCCCTCATCAGGCTCATACTTTCGCGTTTTTCACATACTTGTTGAACAGATCCTGGGTTTTTTCTGGTTTGGATCCCGTAGTAGTGTGGTACCACAATAAAACAGTCAATTAAACCTGGTTTCGATCAATATTTTAGAGGATATCGCAAGTTAGGTCTGGGATAGGTCTGGGATTAGCCCTCATCAGACTCATACTTTCGCTTTCTTCACATACTCGTTGAACAGATCCTGTGTTATTTTCTGGTTTGGATCACATAGTAATGTGGTACCACACTGAAACAGTCGATTAAACCAGGTTTCGAACAATATTTTTGAGGATAACGCATGTTAGGTCTGGGATAGGTCTGGGATTTGCTCTCATCAGGCTCATTCTTTCGCATATTTCTCATACTGGATTGCTAGATCCTGAGCTTTTTCTGGATTGCATCACGTAGTAATGAAGTACAACACTGAAACAGTCAATTAAACCTGGTTTCCATCAATGTTTTAGAGGACAACGCAAGTTAGGTCTGGGATAGGTCTGGGATTTGCTCTCATCAGGCTCATTCTTTCGCATATTTCTCATACTTGATGGCTAGATCCTGAGCTTTTCTGGATTGCATCACGTAGTAATAAAGTACAACACTGAAACAGTCAATTAAACCTGGTTTCCATCAATATTTTAGAGGACAACGCAAGTTAGGTCTGGGATAGGTCTGGGATTTGCCCTCATCAGGCCCATACTGTCGCGTTTTTCACATACTTGTTGAACAGATCCTGGGTTTTTTCTGGTTTGGATCCCGTAGTAGTGTGGTACCACACTGAAACAGTCCATTAAACCTGGTTTCGCTCAATATTTTAGAGGATAACGCATGTTAGGTCTAGGTCAGGCCTGGTTTTTTCATTCATCAGACTCATACTTTCGCATTCTTCACATACTTGTTGAACGGATCCTGGGTTTTTTCTGGTTTGGATCGCTTAGTTATGTGGGTCCACACTGAAACAATCAATTAAACCTGGTCTTGATAAATATTTTAGAGGATAACGCATGTTAGGTCTGGGATAGGTCTGGGATTTGCGCTCATCAGACTCATACTTTCGCACACTTCACATACTCGTTGAACAGATCCTGGGTTATCTTCTGGTTTGGATCACATAGTTATGTGGTACCGCACTGAAACAGTCGATTAAACTAGGTTTCGATCAATATTTTTTAGGATAACGCATGTTAGGTCTAGGTTAGGCCTGGGATTTTCACTCATCAGACTCATACTTTCGCATTCTTCACATACCTGTTGAACGGATCCTGGGTTTTTTCTGGTTTGGATCACGTAGTAATGTGGGTCCACACTGAAACAATCAATTAAACCTGGTCTTGATAAATATTTTAGACGATAACGCATGTTAGGTCTGGGATAGGTCTGGGATTTGCCCTCATCAGACTCATACTTTCGCACACTTCACATACTCGTTGAACAGATCCTGGGTTTTTACTGGTTTGGATCACATAGTAATGTGGTACCGCACTGAAACAGTCCATTAAACCTGGTTTCGCTCAATATTTTAGAGGATAACGCATGTTAGGTCTAGGTTAGGCCTGGGATTTTCACTCATCAGACTCATACTTTCGCATTCCTCACATACTTGTTGAACGGATCCTGGGTTTTTGTCTGGTTTGGATCACGTAGTAATGTGGTACCACACTGAAACATTCAATTAAACCTGGTCTTGATAAATATTTTAGAGGATAACGCATGTTAGGTCTGGGTTACGTCTAGGATTTGCCCTCATCAGGCTCATACTTTCGCATATTTCTCATACTTCATGGCTAGATCCTGGGCTGTTTCTGCATTGTATCACGTAGTAATGTGGTACCACGCTCAAAACAGTCAATTAAACCTGGTTTCGATATATATTTTAGAGGATAACGCAAGTTAGGTCTGGGATAGGTCTAGGATTTGCCCTCATCAGGCTCTTACTATCGCATATTTCTCATACTTCATGGCTAGATCCTGGGCTATTTCTGGATTGGATCACGTAGTAAAGTGGTACCACACTGAAACATTCAATGAAACCTGTTCTGGATAAATATTTTAGAGGATAAAGCATCTTAGGTCTGGGTTAGGCCTGGGATTTTCACTCATCAGACTCATACTTTCGCATTCTTCACATACTTGTTGAACGGATCCTGGGTTTTTTCTGGTGTGGATCACGTAGTAATGTGGGTCCACACTGAAACAATCAATTAAACCTGGTCTTGATAAATATTTTAGAGGATAACGCAAGTTAGGTCTGGGATAGGTCCGGGATTTGCCCTCATCAGGCTCATACTTTCGCGTTTTTCACATACTCGTTGAACAGATCCTGGGTTTTTTCTGGTTTGGGTCACGTAGTAGTGTGATACTACACTCAAACAGTCGACTAAACCAGGTTTCGATCAATATTTTTGAGGATAACGCATGTTAGGTCTAGGTTAGGCCTGGGATTTGCCCTCATCAGACTCATACTTTCGCACACTTCGCATACTCGTTGAACAGATCCCGGGTTATTTTCTGGTTTGGATCACATAGTAATGTGGTACCACACAGAAACATTCAATTAAACCTGGTTTCGATCAATATTTTAGAGGATAACGCAAGTTAGGTCTGGGATAGGTCTGGGATTAGCCCTCATCAGACTCATACTTTCGCACACTTCACATACTCGTTGAACAGATCCTGGGTTATTTTCTGGTTTGGATCACATAGTAATGTGGTACCACACTGAAGCAGTCGATTAAACCTGGTTTCGATCAATATTTTAGAGAATAATTCATGTTAGGTCTAGGTTAGGTCTGGGATTTGCTCTCATCAGGCTCATTCTTTCGCATATTTCTCATACTTGATGGCTAGATCCTGGGCTGTTTCTGGATTGTATGACGTAGTAATGTGGTACCACCCTGAAACAGCGAATTAAACCTGGTTTCGATCAATATTTTAGAGGATAACGCAAGTTAGGTCTAGGGTAGTCCTGGGATTTGCCCTCATCAGGGTCATACTTTCGCAGTTTTAACATACATGTTGACCTGATCGACGGTTTTTTCTGCTTTGGATCACGTAGTAAAGTGGCACCACACTGAAACATTCAATTAAACCTGGTCTTGATAAATATTTTAGAGGATAACGCATGTTAGGTTTGGGTCAGGTCTAGGATTTGCCCTCATCAGGCTCATACTTTCGCATATTTCTCATACTTCATGGCTAGATCCTGGGCTGTTTCTGGATTGTATCACGTAGTACTGTGGTACCACGCTGAAACAGTCAATTAAACCTGGTTTCGATCAATATTTTAGAGGATAACGCAAGTTAGGTCTGGCATAGGTCTGGGATTCGCCCTCATCAGGCTCATACTTTCGCGTTTTTCACATACTCGTTGAACAGATCCTGGGTTTTTTCTGGTTTGTATCACGTAGTAGTGTGGTACCACACTGAAACAGTCCATTAAACCTGGTTTGGATCAATATTTTAGAGGATAACGCATGTTAGGGCTAGGTTAGCCCTGGGATTTGCACTCATCAGACTCATACTTTCGCATTCTTCTCATACTTGTTGAACTGATCCTGGGTTTTTTCTGGTTTGGATCACGTAGTAATGTGGTACCACACTGAAACAGTCGATTAAACCTGGTTTCGGTCAATATTTTAGAGGATAACGCAGGTTAAGTCTGGGATAGGTATGGGATTAGCCCTCATCAGACTCATACTTTCGCACACTTCACATACTCGTTGAACAGGTCCTGGGTTATTTTCTGGTTTGGATCACATAGTAATGTGGTACCACACTGAAACAGTCGATTAAACCAGGTTTCGATCTATATTTTTGAGGATAACGCATGTTAGGTCTGGGATAGGTCTGGGATTTGCCCTCATCAGGCTCATACTTTCGCGTTTTTCACCTACTTGTTGAACAGATCCTGGGTTTTTTCTGGTTTGGATCCCGTAGTAGTGTGGTACCACAATAAAACAGTCAATTAAACCTGGTTTCGATCAATATTTTAGAGGATATCGCAAGTTAGGTCTGGGATATGTCTGGGATTAGCCCTCATCAGACTCATACTTTCGCTTTCTTCACATACTCGTTGAACAGATCCTGTGTTATTTTCTGGTTTGGATCACATAGCAATGTGGTACCACACTGAAACAGTCGATTAAACCAGGTTTCGAACAATATTTTTGAGGATAACGCATGGTAGGTCTGGGATAGGTCTGGGATTTGCTCTCATCAGGCTCATTCTTTCGCATATTTCTCATACTTGATGGCTAGATCCTGAGCTTTTTCTGGATTGCATCACGTAGTAATGAAGTACAACACTGAAACAGTCAATTAAACCTGGTTTCCATCAATGTTTTAGAGGACAACGCAAGTTAGGTCTGGGATAGGTCTGGGATTTGCTCTCATCAGGCTCATTCTTTCGCATATTTCTCATACTTGATGGCTAGATCCTGAGCTTTTCTGAATTGCATCACGTAGTAATGAAGTACAACACTGAAACAGTCAATTAAACCTGGTTTCCATCAATATTTTAGAGGACAACGCAAGTTAGGTCTGGGATAGGTCTGGGATTTGCCCTCATCAGGCCCATACTGTCGCGTTTTTCACATACTTGTTGAACAGATCCTGTGTTTTTTCTGGTTTGGATCCCGTAGTAGTGTGGTACCACACTGAAACAGTCCATTAAACCTGGTTTCGCTCAATATTTTAGAGGATAACGCGTGTTAGGTCTAGGTCAGGCCTGGTTTTTTCATTCATCAGACTCATACTTTCGCATTCTTCACATACTTGTTGAACGGATCCTGGGTTTTTTCTGGTTTGGATCACTTAGTTATGTGGGTCCACACTGAAACAATCAATTAAACCTGGTCTTGATAAATATTTTAGAGGATAACGCATGTTAGGTCTAGGTTAGGTCTGGAATTTGCTCTCATCAGGCTCGTTCTTTCGCATATTTCTCATACTTGATGGCTAGATCCTGGGCTTTTTCTGGATTGCATCACGTAGTAATGAAGTACAACACTGAAACAGTCAATTAAACCTGGTTTCCATCAATATTTTAGAGGACAACGCAAGTTAGGTCTGGGATAGGTCTGGGATTTGCCCTCATCAGGCCCATACTGTCGCGTTTTTCACATACTTGTTGAACGGATCCTGGGTTTTTTCTGGTTTGGATCACGTAGTAATGTGGTACCACACTGAAACAGTCGATTAAACCTGGTTATGATCAATATTTTAGAGGATAACTCATAGTTAGGTTTGGGATAGGTCTGGGATTTGACCTCATCAGACTCATACTTTCGCAAACTTCACATACTCGTTGAACAGATCCTGGGTTATTTTCTGGTTTGGATCACATAGTAATGTGGTACCACACTGAAGCAGTCGATTAAACCTGGTTTCGATCAATATTTTAGAGAATAATTCATGTTAGGTCTAGGTTAGGTCTGGGATTTGCTCTCATCAGGCTCGTTCTTTCGCATATTTCTCATACTTGATGGCTAGATCCTGGGCTTTTTCTGGATTGCATCACGTAGTAATGAAGTACAACACTGAAACAGTCAATTAAACCTGGTTTCCATCAATATCTTAGAGGACAACGCAAGTTAGGTCTGGGATAGGTCTGGGATTTGACCTCATCAGACTCATACTTTCGCACACTTCACATACTCGTTGAACAGATCCTGGGTTATTTTCTGGTTTGGATCACATAGTAATGTGGTACCACACTGAAGCAGTCGATTAAACCTGGTTTCGATCAATATTTTAGAGAATAATTCATGTTAGGTCTAGGTTAGGTCTGGGATTTGCTCTCATCAGGCTCATTCTTTCGCATATTTCTCATACTTGATGGCTAGATCCTGGGCTGTTTCTGGAATGTATGACGTAGTAATGTGGTACCACCCTGAAACAGCGAATTAAACCTGGTTTCGATCAATATTTTAGAGGATAACGCAAGTTAGGTCTAGGGTAGTCCTGGGATTTGCCCTCATCAGGGTCATACTTTCGCAGTTTTAACATACATGTTGACCTGATCGACGGTTTTTTCTGCTTTGGATCACGTAGTAAAGTGGCACCACACTGAAACATTCAATTAAACCTGGTCTTGATAAATATTTTAGAGGATAACGCATGTTAGGTTTGGGTTAGGTCTAGGATTTGCCCTCATCAGGCTCATACTTTCGCATATTTCTCATACTTCATGGCTAGATCCTGGGCTGTTTCTGGATTGTATCACGTAGTACTGTGGTACCACGCTGAAACAGTCAATTAAACCTGGTTTCGATCAATATTTTAGAGGATAACGCAAGTTAGGTCTGGCATAGGTCTGGGATTCGCCCTCATCAGGCTCATACTTTCGCGTTTTTCACATACTTGTTGAACATATCCTGGGTTTTTTCTGGTTTGTATCACGTAGTAGTGTGGTACCACACTGAAACAGTCCATTAAACCTGGTTTGGATCAATATTTTAGAGGATAACGCATGTTAGGGCTAGGTTAGCCCTGGGATTTGCACTCATCAGACTCATACTTTCGCATTCTTCTCATACTTGTTGAACTGATCCTGGGTTTTTTCTAGTTTGGATCACGTAGTAATGTGGTACCACACTGAAACAGTCGATTAAACCTGGTTTCGATCAATATTTTAGAGGATAACGCAAGTTAAGTCTGGGATTGGTCTGGGATTTGACCTCATCAGACTCATACTTTCGTACACTTCACATACTCGTTGAACAGATCCTGGGTTACTTTCTGGTTTGGATCACATAGTAATGTGGTACCACACTGAAACAGTCGATTAAACCAGGTTTCGATCAATATTTTTGAGGATAACGCATGTTAGGTCTAGGTTAGGCCTGGGATTCTCACTCATCAGACTCATACTTTCGCATTCTTCACATACTTGTAGAACGGATCCTGGGTTTTTTCTGGTTTGGATCACGTAGTAATGTGGGACCACACTGAAACAGTCAATTAAACCTGGTTTGGATCAATATTTTAGAGGATAACGCATGTTAGGTCTGGGATAGGTATGGGATTTGCCCTCATCAGACTCATACTTTCGCACACTTCACATACTCGTTGAACAGGTCCTGGGTTATTTTCTGGTTTGGATCACATAGTAATATGGTACCACACTGAAACAGTCGATTAAACCAGGTTTCGATCTATATTTTTGAGGATAACGCATGTTAGGTCTGGGATAGGTCTGGGATTTGCCCTCATCAGGCTCATACTTTCGCGTTTTTCACATACTTGTTGAACAGATCCTGGGTTTTTTCTGGTTTGGATCCCGTAGTAGTGTGGTACCACAATAAAACAGTCAATTAAACCTGGCTTCGATCAATATTTTAGAGGATATCGCAAGTTAGGTCTGGGATAGGTCTGGGATTAGCCCTCATCAGACTCATACTTTCGCTTTCTTCACATACTCGTTGAACAGATCCTGCGTTATTTTCTGGTTTGGATCACATAGTAATGTGGTACCACACTGAAGCAGTCGATTAAACCTGGTTTCGATCAATATTTTAGAGAATAATTCATGTTAGGTCTAGGTTAGGTCTGGGATTTGCTCTCATCAGGCTCATTCTTTCGCATATTTCTCATACTTGGTGGCTAGATCCTGAACTTTTTCTGGATTGCATCACGTAGTAATGAAGTACAACACTGAAACAGTCAATTAAACCTGGTTTCCATCAATGTTTTAGAGGACAACGCAAGTTAGGTCTGGGATAGGTCTGGGATTTGCTCTCATCAGGCTCATTCTTTCGCATATTTCTCATACTTCATGGCTAGATCCTGGGCTATTTCTGGATTGCATCACGTAGTAAAGTGGTACCACAGTGAAACATTCAATGAAACCTGTTCTGGATAAATATTTTAGAGGATAAAGCATCTTAGGTCTGGGTTAGGCCTGGGATTTTCACTCATCAGACTCATACTTTCGCATTCTTCACATACTTGTTGAACGGATCCTGGGTTTTTTCTGGTGTGGATCACGTAGTAATGTGGGTCCACACTGAAACAATCAATTAAACCTGGTCTTGATAAATATTTTAGAGGATAACACATGTTAGGTCTGGGATAGGTCTGGGATTTGCCCTCATCAGACTCATACTTTCGCACACTTCGCATACTCGTTGAACAGATCCCGGGTTATTTTCTGGTTTGGATCACATAGTAATGTGGTACCACACAGAAACATTCAATTAAACCTGGTTTCGATCAATATTTTAGAGGATAACGCAAGTTAGGTCTGGGATAGGTCCGGGATTTGCCCTCATCAGGCTCATACTTTCGCGTTTTTCACATACTCGTTGAACAGATCCTGGGTTTTTTCTGGTTTGGGTCACGTAGTAGTGTGATACTACACTCAAACAGTCGACTAAACCAGGTTTCGATCAATATTTTTGAGGATAACGCATGTTAGGTCTAGGTTAGGCCTGGGATTTTCACTCATTAGACTCATACTTTCGCATTCTTCACATACTTGTTGAACTGATCCTGGGTTTTTTCTGGTTTGGATCACGTAGTAATGTGGTTCCACACTGAAACAGTCGGTTAAACCTGGTTTCGATCAATATTTTAGAGGATAACGCAAGTTAGGTCTGGGATAGGTCTGGGATTAGCCCTCATCAGACTCATAATTTCGCACACTTCACATACTCGTTGAACAGATCCTGGGTTATTTTCGGTTTGGATCACATAGTAATGTGGTACCAAACTGAGACAGTCGATTAAACCAGGTTTCGATCAATATTTTAGAGGATAACGCATGTTAGGTCTAGGTTAGCCCTGGGATTCTCACTCATCAGACTCATACTTTCGCATTCTTCTTATACTTGTTGAACTGATCCTGGGTTTTTTCTGGTTTGGATCACGTAGTAATGTGGTACCACACTGAAACAGTCGATTAAACCTGGTTTCGATCAATATTTTAGAGGATAACGCAAGTTAGGTCTGGGATAGGTCTGGGATTAGCCCTCATCAGACTCATACTTTCGCACACTTCACATACTCGTTGAACAGATCCTGGGTTATTTTCTGGTTTGGATCACATAGTAATGTGGTACCACACTGGAACAGTCGATTAAACCAGGTTTCGATCAATATTTTTCAGGATAACGCATGTTAGGTCTAGGTTAGGCCTGGGGTTTTCACTCATCAGACTCATACTTTCGCATTCTTCACATACTTGTAGAACGGATCCTGGGTTTTTTCTGGTTTGGATCACGTAGTAATGTGGTACCACACTGAAACAGTCGATTAAACCTGGTTTCGGTCAATATTTTAGAGGATAACGCAGGTTAAGTCTGGGATAGGTATGGGATTAGCCCTCATCAGACTCATACTTTCGCACACTTCACATACTCGTTGAACAGGTCCTGGGTTATTTTCTGGTTTGGATCACATAGTAATGTGGTACCACACTGAAACAGTCGATTAAACCAGGTTTCGATCTATATTTTTGAGGATAACGCATGTTAGGTCTGGGATAGGTCTGGGATTTGCCCTCATCAGGCTCATACTTTCGCGTTTTTCACCTACTTGTTGAACAGATCCTGGGTTTTTTCTGGTTTGGATCCCGTAGTAGTGTGGTACCACAATAAAACAGTCAATTAAACCTGGTTTCGATCAATATTTTAGAGGATATCGCAAGTTAGGTCTGGGATATGTCTGGGATTAGCCCTCATCAGACTCATACTTTCGCTTTCTTCACATACTCGTTGAACAGATCCTGTGTTATTTTCTGGTTTGGATCACATAGTAATGTGGTACCACACTGAAACAGTCGATTAAACCAGGTTTCGAACAATATTTTTGAGGATAACGCATGGTAGGTCTGGGATAGGTCTGGGATTTGCTCTCATCAGGCTCATTCTTTCGCATATTTCTCATACTTGATGGCTAGATCCTGAGCTTTTTCTGGATTGCATCACGTAGTAATGAAGTACAACACTGAAACAGTCAATTAAACCTGGTTTCCATCAATGTTTTAGAGGACAACGCAAGTTAGGTCTGGGATAGGTCTGGGATTTGCTCTCATCAGGCTCATTCTTTCGCATATTTCTCATACTTGATGGCTAGATCCTGAGCTTTTCTGAATTGCATCACGTAGTAATGAAGTACAACACTGAAACAGTCAATTAAACCTGGTTTCCATCAATATTTTAGAGGACAACGCAAGTTAGGTCTGGGATAGGTCTGGGATTTGCCCTCATCAGGCCCATACTGTCGCGTTTTTCACATACTTGTTGAACAGATCCTGTGTTTTTTCTGGTTTGGATCCCGTAGTAGTGTGGTACCACACTGAAACAGTCCATTAAACCTGGTTTCGCTCAATATTTTAGAGGATAACGCGTGTTAGGTCTAGGTCAGGCCTGGTTTTTTCATTCATCAGACTCATACTTTCGCATTCTTCACATACTTGTTGAACGGATCCTGGGTTTTTTCTGGTTTGGATCACTTAGTTATGTGGGTCCACACTGAAACAATCAATTAAACCTGGTCTTGATAAATATTTTAGAGGATAACGCATGTTAGGTCTAGGTTAGGTCTGGAATTTGCTCTCATCAGGCTCGTTCTTTCGCATATTTCTCATACTTGATGGCTAGATCCTGGGCTTTTTCTGGATTGCATCACGTAGTAATGAAGTACAACACTGAAACAGTCAATTAAACCTGGTTTCCATCAATATTTTAGAGGACAACGCAAGTTAGGTCTGGGATAGGTCTGGGATTTGCCCTCATCAGGCCCATACTGTCGCGTTTTTCACATACTTGTTGAACGGATCCTGGGTTTTTTCTGGTTTGGATCACGTAGTAATGTGGTACCACACTGAAACAGTCGATTAAACCTGGTTATGATCAATATTTTAGAGGATAACTCATAGTTAGGTTTGGGATAGGTCTGGGATTTGACCTCATCAGACTCATACTTTCGCAAACTTCACATACTCGTTGAACAGATCCTGGGTTATTTTCTGGTTTGGATCACATAGTAATGTGGTACCACACTGAAGCAGTCGATTAAACCTGGTTTCGATCAATATTTTAGAGAATAATTCATGTTAGGTCTAGGTTAGGTCTGGGATTTGCTCTCATCAGGCTCGTTCTTTCGCATATTTCTCATACTTGATGGCTAGATCCTGGGCTTTTTCTGGATTGCATCACGTAGTAATGAAGTACAACACTGAAACAGTCAATTAAACCTGGTTTCCATCAATATCTTAGAGGACAACGCAAGTTAGGTCTGGGATAGGTCTGGGATTTGACCTCATCAGACTCATACTTTCGCACACTTCACATACTCGTTGAACAGATCCTGGGTTATTTTCTGGTTTGGATCACATAGTAATGTGGTACCACACTGAAGCAGTCGATTAAACCTGGTTTCGATCAATATTTTAGAGAATAATTCATGTTAGGTCTAGGTTAGGTCTGGGATTTGCTCTCATCAGGCTCATTCTTTCGCATATTTCTCATACTTGATGGCTAGATCCTGGGCTGTTTCTGGAATGTATGACGTAGTAATGTGGTACCACCCTGAAACAGCGAATTAAACCTGGTTTCGATCAATATTTTAGAGGATAACGCAAGTTAGGTCTAGGGTAGTCCTGGGATTTGCCCTCATCAGGGTCATACTTTCGCAGTTTTAACATACATGTTGACCTGATCGACGGTTTTTTCTGCTTTGGATCACGTAGTAAAGTGGCACCACACTGAAACATTCAATTAAACCTGGTCTTGATAAATATTTTAGAGGATAACGCATGTTAGGTTTGGGTTAGGTCTAGGATTTGCCCTCATCAGGCTCATACTTTCGCATATTTCTCATACTTCATGGCTAGATCCTGGGCTGTTTCTGGATTGTATCACGTAGTACTGTGGTACCACGCTGAAACAGTCAATTAAACCTGGTTTCGATCAATATTTTAGAGGATAACGCAAGTTAGGTCTGGCATAGGTCTGGGATTCGCCCTCATCAGGCTCATACTTTCGCGTTTTTCACATACTTGTTGAACATATCCTGGGTTTTTTCTGGTTTGTATCACGTAGTAGTGTGGTACCACACTGAAACAGTCCATTAAACCTGGTTTGGATCAATATTTTAGAGGATAACGCATGTTAGGGCTAGGTTAGCCCTGGGATTTGCACTCATCAGACTCATACTTTCGCATTCTTCTCATACTTGTTGAACTGATCCTGGGTTTTTTCTAGTTTGGATCACGTAGTAATGTGGTACCACACTGAAACAGTCGATTAAACCTGGTTTCGATCAATATTTTAGAGGATAACGCAAGTTAAGTCTGGGATTGGTCTGGGATTTGACCTCATCAGACTCATACTTTCGTACACTTCACATACTCGTTGAACAGATCCTGGGTTACTTTCTGGTTTGGATCACATAGTAATGTGGTACCACACTGAAACAGTCGATTAAACCAGGTTTCGATCAATATTTTTGAGGATAACGCATGTTAGGTCTAGGTTAGGCCTGGGATTCTCACTCATCAGACTCATACTTTCGCATTCTTCACATACTTGTAGAACGGATCCTGGGTTTTTTCTGGTTTGGATCACGTAGTAATGTGGGACCACACTGAAACAGTCAATTAAACCTGGTTTGGATCAATATTTTAGAGGATAACGCATGTTAGGTCTGGGATAGGTATGGGATTTGCCCTCATCAGACTCATACTTTCGCACACTTCACATACTCGTTGAACAGGTCCTGGGTTATTTTCTGGTTTGGATCACATAGTAATATGGTACCACACTGAAACAGTCGATTAAACCAGGTTTCGATCTATATTTTTGAGGATAACGCATGTTAGGTCTGGGATAGGTCTGGGATTTGCCCTCATCAGGCTCATACTTTCGCGTTTTTCACATACTTGTTGAACAGATCCTGGGTTTTTTCTGGTTTGGATCCCGTAGTAGTGTGGTACCACAATAAAACAGTCAATTAAACCTGGCTTCGATCAATATTTTAGAGGATATCGCAAGTTAGGTCTGGGATAGGTCTGGGATTAGCCCTCATCAGACTCATACTTTCGCTTTCTTCACATACTCGTTGAACAGATCCTGCGTTATTTTCTGGTTTGGATCACATAGTAATGTGGTACCACACTGAAGCAGTCGATTAAACCTGGTTTCGATCAATATTTTAGAGAATAATTCATGTTAGGTCTAGGTTAGGTCTGGGATTTGCTCTCATCAGGCTCATTCTTTCGCATATTTCTCATACTTGGTGGCTAGATCCTGAACTTTTTCTGGATTGCATCACGTAGTAATGAAGTACAACACTGAAACAGTCAATTAAACCTGGTTTCCATCAATGTTTTAGAGGACAACGCAAGTTAGGTCTGGGATAGGTCTGGGATTTGCTCTCATCAGGCTCATTCTTTCGCATATTTCTCATACTTCATGGCTAGATCCTGGGCTATTTCTGGATTGCATCACGTAGTAAAGTGGTACCACAGTGAAACATTCAATGAAACCTGTTCTGGATAAATATTTTAGAGGATAAAGCATCTTAGGTCTGGGTTAGGCCTGGGATTTTCACTCATCAGACTCATACTTTCGCATTCTTCACATACTTGTTGAACGGATCCTGGGTTTTTTCTGGTGTGGATCACGTAGTAATGTGGGTCCACACTGAAACAATCAATTAAACCTGGTCTTGATAAATATTTTAGAGGATAACACATGTTAGGTCTGGGATAGGTCTGGGATTTGCCCTCATCAGACTCATACTTTCGCACACTTCGCATACTCGTTGAACAGATCCCGGGTTATTTTCTGGTTTGGATCACATAGTAATGTGGTACCACACAGAAACATTCAATTAAACCTGGTTTCGATCAATATTTTAGAGGATAACGCAAGTTAGGTCTGGGATAGGTCCGGGATTTGCCCTCATCAGGCTCATACTTTCGCGTTTTTCACATACTCGTTGAACAGATCCTGGGTTTTTTCTGGTTTGGGTCACGTAGTAGTGTGATACTACACTCAAACAGTCGACTAAACCAGGTTTCGATCAATATTTTTGAGGATAACGCATGTTAGGTCTAGGTTAGGCCTGGGATTTTCACTCATTAGACTCATACTTTCGCATTCTTCACATACTTGTTGAACTGATCCTGGGTTTTTTCTGGTTTGGATCACGTAGTAATGTGGTTCCACACTGAAACAGTCGGTTAAACCTGGTTTCGATCAATATTTTAGAGGATAACGCAAGTTAGGTCTGGGATAGGTCTGGGATTAGCCCTCATCAGACTCATAATTTCGCACACTTCACATACTCGTTGAACAGATCCTGGGTTATTTTCGGTTTGGATCACATAGTAATGTGGTACCAAACTGAGACAGTCGATTAAACCAGGTTTCGATCAATATTTTAGAGGATAACGCATGTTAGGTCTAGGTTAGCCCTGGGATTCTCACTCATCAGACTCATACTTTCGCATTCTTCTTATACTTGTTGAACTGATCCTGGGTTTTTTCTGGTTTGGATCACGTAGTAATGTGGTACCACACTGAAACAGTCGATTAAACCTGGTTTCGATCAATATTTTAGAGGATAACGCAAGTTAGGTCTGGGATAGGTCTGGGATTAGCCCTCATCAGACTCATACTTTCGCACACTTCACATACTCGTTGAACAGATCCTGGGTTATTTTCTGGTTTGGATCACATAGTAATGTGGTACCACACTGGAACAGTCGATTAAACCAGGTTTCGATCAATATTTTTCAGGATAACGCATGTTAGGTCTAGGTTAGGCCTGGGGTTTTCACTCATCAGACTCATACTTTCGCATTCTTCACATACTTGTAGAACGGATCCTGGGTTTTTTCTGGTTTGGATCACGTAGTAATGTGGGTCCACACTGAAACAATCAATTAAACCTGCTCTTGATAAATATTTTAGAGGATAACACATGTTAGGTCTGGGATAGGTCTGGGATTTTCACTCATCAGACTCATACTTTCGCATTCCTCACATACTTGTTGAACGGATCCTGGGTTTTTTCTGGTTTATATCACGTAGTAATGTGGTACCACACTGAAACTGTCCATTAAACCTGGTTTGGATCAATATTTTAGAGGATAACGCATGTTAGGTCTAGGTTAGCCCTGGGATTTTCACCCATCAGACTCATACTTTCGCATTCTTCTTATACTTGTTGAACTGATCCTGGGTTTTTTCTGGTTTGGATCACGTAGTAATGTGGTACCACACTGAAGCAGTCGATTAAACCTGGCATCGATCAATATTTTAGAGGATAACGCAAGTTAAGTCTGGGATTGGTCTGGGATTTGACCTCATCAGCCTCATACTTTCGTACACTTCACATACTCGTTGAACAGATCCTGGGTTTTTTTCTGGTTTGGATCACAGAGTAATGCGGCACCACACTGAAACAGTTGATTAAACCACGTTTCGATCAATATTTTTGAGGATAACGCATGTTAGGTCTAGTTTAGGTCCGGGATTTTCACTCATCAGACACATATTTCACATTCTTCACATACTTGTTGAACGGATCCTGGGTTTTTTCTGGTTTGGATCACGTAGTAATGTGGGACCACACTGAATCAGTCAATTAAACCTGGTTTCGACCAATATTTCAGAGAATAATTCATGTTAGGTCTAGGTTAGGTCTGGGATTTTCTCTCATCAGGCTCATTCTTTCGCATATTTCTCATACTTGAGGGCTAGATCCTGGGCTTTTCCTGGATTGGATCACGTAGTAATGAAGTACAACACTGAAACAGTCAATTAAACCTGGTTTCCATCAATATTTTAGATGACAGCGCATGTTAGGTCTAGGTTAGGCCTGGGATTTGCCCTGATCAGGGTCATACTTTCGCAGTTTTAACATACATGTTGACCTGATCGAGGGTTTTTTCTGCTTTGGATCACGTAGTAAAGTGGTACCACACTGAAACAGTCCATTAAACCTGGTTTGGATCAATATTTTAGAGGATAACGCAAGTTAGGTCTGGGATAGGTCTAGGATTTGCCCTCATCAGGCTCTTACTATCGCATATTTCTCATACTTCATGGCTAGATCCTGGGCTATTTCTGGATTGGATCACGTAGTAAAGTGGTACCACACTGAAACATTCAATGAAACCTGTTCTGGATAAATATTTTAGAGGATAAGCATCTTAGGTCTGGGTTAGGCCTGGGATTTTCACTCATCAGACTCATACTTTCGCATTCTTCACATACTTGTTGAACGGATCCTGGGTTTTTTCTGGTTTGGATCACGTAGTAATGTGGGTCCACACTGAAACAATCAATTAAACCTGGTCTTGATAAATATTTTAGAGGATAACACATGTTAGGTATGGGATAGGTCTGGGATTTGCCCTCATCAGACTCATACTTTCGCACACTTCACATACTCGTTGAACAGATCCCGGGTTATTTTCTGGTTTGGATCACATAGTAATGTGGTACCACACTGAAACAGTCGATTAAACCAGGTTTCGATCAATATTTTTCAGGATAACGCATGTTAGGTCTAGGTTAGGCCTGGGATTTTCACTCATCAGACTCATACTTTCGCATTCTTCACATACTTGTAGAACGGATCCTGGGTTTTTACTGGTTTGGATCACGTAGTAATGTGGTACCGCACAGAAACATTCAATTAAACCTGGTTTCGATCAATATTTTAGAGGATAACGCAAGTTAGGTCTGGGATAGGTCCGGGATTTGCCCTCATCAGGCTCATACTTTCGCGTTTTTCACATACTTGTTGAACAGCTCCTGGGTATTTCTGGTTTGGGTCACGTAGTAATGTGGTACCACGCTGAAACAGTCAATTAAACCTGGTTTCGATCAATATTTTAGAAGATAACGCAAGTTAGGTCTGGCATAGGTCTGGGATTCGCCCTCATCAGGCTCATACTTTCGCATTCTTCTCATACTTGTTGAACTGATCCTGGGTTTTTTCTGGTTTGGATCACGTAGTAATTTGGTACCACACTGAAGCAGTCGATTAAACCTGGTTTCGATCAATATCTTAGAGGATAACGCAAGTTAAGTCTGGGAATGGTCTGGGATTTGACCTCATCAGACACATACTTTCGCACACTTCACATACTCGTTGAACAGATCCTGGGTTATTTTCTTGTTTGGATCTCATAGTAATGTGGTACCACACTGAAACAGTCGATTAAACCTGGTTTCACTCAATATTTTAGAGGATAACGCATGTTAGGTCTAGGTCAGGCCTGGGATTTTCACTCATCAGACTCATACTTCCGCATTCTTCACATACGTGTTGAACGGATGCTGGGTTTTTTCTGGTTTGGATCACGTAGTAATGTGGGTCCACAGTGAAAGAATCAATTACACCTGGTCTTGATAAATATTTTAGAGGATAACGCATGTTAGGTCTGGGATAGGTATGGGATTTGCCCTCATCAGACTCATACTTTCGCACACTTCACATACTCGTTGAACACATCCTGGGTTATTTTCTGGTTTGGATCACATAGTAATGTGGTACCACACTGAAACAGTCGATTAAACCAGGTTTCGATCTATATTTTTGAGGATAACGCATGTTAGGTCTAGGTTAGGCCTGGGATTTTCACTCATTAGACTCATACTTTCGCATTCTTCACATACTTGTTGAACTGATCCTGGGTTTTTTCTGGTTTGGATCACGTAGTAATGTGGTTCCACACTGAAACAGTCGGTTAAACCTGGTTTCGATCAATATTTTAGAGGATAACGCAAGTTAGGTCTGGGATAGGTCTGGGATTAGCCCTCATCAGACTCATAATTTCGCACACTTCACATACTCGTTGAACAGATCCTGGGTTATTTTCGGTTTGGATCACATAGTAATGTGGTACCAAACTGAGACAGTCGATTAAACCAGGTTTCGATCAATATTTTAGAGGATAACGCATGTTAGGTCTAGGTTAGCCCTGGGATTCTCACTCATCAGACTCATACTTTCGCATTCTTCTTATACTTGTTGAACTGATCCTGGGTTTTTTCTGGTTTGGATCACGTAGTAATGTGGTACCACACTGAAACAGTCGATTAAACCTGGTTTCGATCAATATTTTAGAGGATAACGCAAGTTAGGTCTGGGATAGGTCTGGGATTAGCCCTCATCAGACTCATACTTTCGCACACTTCACATACTCGTTGAACAGATCCTGGGTTATTTTCTGGTTTGGATCACATAGTAATGTGGTACCACACTGGAACAGTCGATTAAACCAGGTTTCGATCAATATTTTTCAGGATAACGCATGTTAGGTCTAGGTTAGGCCTGGGGTTTTCACTCATCAGACTCATACTTTCGCATTCTTCACATACTTGTAGAACGGATCCTGGGTTTTTTCTGGTTTGGATCACGTAGTAATGTGGGTCCACACTGAAACAATCAATTAAACCTGCTCTTGATAAATATTTTAGAGGATAACACATGTTAGGTCTGGGATAGGTCTGGGATTTGCCCTCATCAGACTCATACTTTCGCACACTTCACATACTCGTTGAACAGATCCTGGGTTTTTTCTGGTTTGGGTCACGTAGTAGTGTGATACTACACTCAAACAGTCGACTAAACCAGGTTTCGATCAATATTTTTGAGGATAACGCATGTTAGGTCTAGGTTAGGCCTGGGATTTTCACTTATCAGACTCATACTTTCGCATTCTTCACATACTTGTTGAACTGATCCTCGGTTTTTTCTGGTTTGGATCGCGTAGTAATGTGGTTCCACACTGAAACAGTCGGTTAAACCTGGTTTCGATCAATATTTTAGAGGATAACGCAAGTTAGGTCTGGGATAGGTGTGGGATTAGCCCTCATCAGACTCATACTTTCGCACACTTCACATACTCGTTGAACAGATCCTGGGTTATTTTCTGGTTTGGATCACATAGTAATGTGGTACCAAACTGAGACAGTCGATTAAACCAGGTTTCGATCAATATTTTAGAGGATAACGCATGTTAGGTCTAGGTTAGCCCTGGGATTTTCACTCATCAGACTCATACTTTCGCATTCTTCTTATACTTGTTGAACTGATCCTGGGTTTTTTCTGGTTTGGATCACGTAGTAATGTGGTACCACACTGAAACAGTCGATTAAACCTGGTTTCGATCAATATTTTTGAGGATAACGCATGTTAGGTCTAGGTTAGGCCTGGGATTTTCACTCATCAGACTCATACTTTCGCATTCCTCACATACTTGTTGAACGGATCCTGGGTTTTTTCTGGTTTATATCACGTAGTAATGTGGTACCACACTGAAACTGTCCATTAAACCTGGTTTGGATCAATATTTTAGAGGATAACGCATGTTAGGTCTAGGTTAGCCCTGGGATTTTCACCCATCAGACTCATACTTTCGCATTCTTCTTATACTTGTTGAACTGATCCTGGGTTTTTTCTGGTTTGGATCACGTAGTAATGTGGTACCACACTGAAGCAGTCGATTAAACCTGGCATCGATCAATATTTTAGAGGATAACGCAAGTTAAGTCTGGGATTGGTCTGGGATTTGACCTCATCAGCCTCATACTTTCGTACACTTCACATACTCGTTGAACAGATCCTGGGTTTTTTTCTGGTTTGGATCACAGAGTAATGCGGCACCACACTGAAACAGTCGATTAAACCACGTTTCGATCAATATTTTTGAGGATAACGCATGTTAGGTCTAGTTTAGGTCCGGGATTTTCACTCATCAGACACATATTTCACATTCTTCACATACTTGTTGAACGGATCCTGGGTTTTTTCTGGTTTGGATCACGTAGTAATGTGGGACCACACTGAATCAGTCAATTAAACCTGGTTTCGACCAATATTTCAGAGAATAATTCATGTTAGGTCTAGGTTAGGTCTGGGATTTTCTCTCATCAGGCTCATTCTTTCGCATATTTCTCATACTTGAGGGCTAGATCCTGGGCTTTTCCTGGATTGGATCACGTAGTAATGAAGTACAACACTGAAACAGTCAATTAAACCTGGTTTCCATCTATATTTTAGATGACAGCGCATGTTAGGTCTAGGTTAGGCCTGGGATTTGCCCTGATCAGGGTCATACTTTCGCAGTTTTAACATACATGTTGACCTGATCGAGGGTTTTTTCTGCTTTGGATCACGTAGTAAAGTGGTACCACACTGAAACAGTCCATTAAACCTGGTTTGGATCAATATTTTAGAGGATAACGCAAGTTAGGTCTGGGATAGGTCTAGGATTTGCCCTCATCAGGCTCTTACTATCGCATATTTCTCATACTTCATGGCTAGATCCTGGGCTATTTCTGGATTGGATCACGTAGTAAAGTGGTACCACACTGAAACATTCAATGAAACCTGTTCTGGATAAATATTTTAGAGGATAAAGCATCTTAGGTCTGGGTTAGGCCTGGGATTTTCACTCATCAGACTCATACTTTCGCATTCTTCACATACTTGTTGAACGGATCCTGGGTTTTTTCTGGTTTGGATCACGTAGTAATGTGGGTCCACACTGAAACAATCAATTAAACCTGGTCTTGATAAATATTTTAGAGGATAACACATGTTAGGTATGGGATAGGTCTGGGATTTGCCCTCATCAGACTCATACTTTCGCACACTTCACATACTCGTTGAACAGATCCCGGGTTATTTTCTGGTTTGGATCACATAGTAATGTGGTACCACACTGAAACAGTCGATTAAACCAGGTTTCGATCAATATTTTTCAGGATAACGCATGTTAGGTCTAGGTTAGGCCTGGGATTTTCACTCATCAGACTCATACTTTCGCATTCTTCACATACTTGTAGAACGGATCCTGGGTTTTTACTGGTTTGGATCACGTAGTAATGTGGGTCCACACTGAAACAATCAATTAAACCTGGTCTTGATACATATTTTAGAGGATAACGCATGTTAGGCTTGGGTTAGGTCTAGGATTTGCCCTCAGCAGGCTCATACTTTCGCATATCTCTCATACTTCATGGGCTAGAGCCTGGGCTGTTTCTGGATTGTATCACGTAGTAATGTGGTACAACGCTGAAACAGTCAATTAAACCTGGTTTCGATCAATATTTTAGAGAAAAATTCATGTTAGGTCTAGGTTAGGTCTGGGATTTGCTCTCATCAGGCTCATTCTTTCGCATATTTCTCATACATGTTGAACAGATCCTGGGTTTTCTCTGGTTTGGATCACGTAGTAATGTGGGACCACACTGAAACAATCAACTAAACCTGGTTTCCATCAATATTTTAGAGGACAACGCAAGTTAGGTCTGGGATAGGTCTGGGATTTGCCCTCATCAGGCTCATACTTTCGCGTTTTTCACATACTTGTTGAACAGATCCTGGGTTTTTTCTGGTTTGGATCCCGTAGTAGTGTGGTACCACAATAAAACAGTCAATTAAACCTGGTTTCGATCAATATTTTAGAGGATATCGCAAGTTAGGTCTGGGATAGGTCTGGGATTAGCCCTCATCAGACTCATACTTTCGCTTTCTTCACATACTCGTTGAACAGTTCCTGTGTTATTTTCTGGTTTGGATCAGATAGTAATGTGGTACCACACTGAAACAGTCGATTAAACCAGGTTTCGAACAATATTTTTGAGGATAACGCATGTTAGGTCTGGGACAGGTCTGGGATTTGCTCTCATCAGGCTCATTCTTTCGCATATTTCTCATACTTGATGGCTAGATCCTGAGCTTTTTCTGGATTGCATCACGTAGTAATGAAGTACAACACTGAAACAGTCAATTAAACCTGGTTTCCATCAATGTTTTAGAGGACAACGCAAGTTATGTCTGGGATAGGTCTGGGATTTGCTCTCATCAGGCTCATTCTTTCGCATATTTCTCATACTTGATGGCTAGATACTGAGCTTTTCTGGATTGCATCACGTAGTAATGTAGTACAACACTGAAACAGTCAATTAAACCTGGTTTCCATCAATATTTTAGGGGACAACGCAAGTTAGGTCTGGGATAGGTCTGGGATTTGCCCTCATCAGGCCCATACTGTCGCGTTTTTCACATACTTGTTGAACAGATCCTGGGTTTTTTCTGGTTTGGATCCCGTAGTAGTGTGGTATCACACTGAAACAGTCCATTAAACCTGGTTTCGCTCAATATTTTAGAGGATAACGCATGTTAGGTCTAGGTCAGGCCTGGTTTTTTCACTCATCAGACTCATACTTTCGCATTCTTCACATACTTGTTGAACGGATCCTGGGTTTTTTCTGGTTTGGATCACGTAGTTATGTGGGTCCACACTGAAACAATCAATTAAACCTGGTCTTGATAAATATTTTAGAGGATAACGCATGTTAGGTCTGGGATAGGTCTGGGATTTGCGCTCATCAGACTCATACTTTCGCACACTTCACATACTCGTTGAACAGATCCTGGGTGATTTTCTGGTTTGGATCACATAGTAATGTGTTACCGCACTGAAACAGTCGATTAAACCAGGTTTCGATCAATATTTTTTAGGATAACGCATGTTAGGTCTAGGTTAGGCCTGGGATTTTCACTCATCAGACTCATACTTTCGCATTCTTCACATACCTGTTGAACGGATCCTGGGTTTTTTCTGGTTTGGATCACGTAGTAATGTGGGTCCACACTGAAACAATCAATTAAACCTGGTCTTGATAAATATTTTAGAGGATAACGCATGTTAGGTCTGGGATAGGTCTGGGATTTGCCCTCATCAGACTCATACTTTCGCACACTTCACATACTCGTTGAACAGATCCTGGGTTTTTACTGGTTTGGATCACATAGTAATGTGGTACCACACTGAAACTGTCGATTAAACCAGGTTTCGATCAATATTTTTGAGGACAACGCATGTTAGGTCTAGGTTAGGCCTGGGATTTTCACTCATCAGACTCATACTTTCGCATTCCTCACATACTTGTTGAACGGATCCTGGGTTTTTGTCTGGTTTGGATCACGTAGTAATGTGGTACCACACTGAAACATTCAATTAAACCTGGTCTTGATAAATATTTTAGAGGATAACGCGTGTTAGGTCTGGGTTACGTCTAGGATTTGCCCTCATCAGGCTCATACTTTCGCATATTTCTCATACTTCATGGCTAGATCCTGGGCTGTTTCTGCATTGTATCACGTAGTAATGTGGTACCACGCTGAAACAGTCAATTAAACCTGGTTTCGATCAATATTTTAGAGGATAACGCAAGTTAGGTCTGGGATAGGTCTAGGATTTGCCCTCATCAGGCTCTTACTATCGCATATTTCTCATACTTCATGGCTAGATCCTGGGCTATTTCTGGATTGGATCACGTAGTAAAGTGGTACCACACTGAAACATTCAATGAAACCTGTTCTGGATAAATATTTTAGAGGATAAAGCATCTTAGGTCTGGGTTAGGCCTGGGATTTTCACTCATCAGACTCATACTTTCGCATTCTTCACATACTTGTAGAACGGATCCTGGGTTTTTACTGGTTTGGATCACGTAGTAATGTGGTACCACACAGAAACATTCAATTAAACCTGGTTTCGATCAATATTTTAGAGGATAACGCAAGTTAGGTCTGGGATAGGTCTGGGATTTGACCTCATCAGACTCATACTTTCGCACACTTCACATACTCGTTGAACAGATCCTGGGTTATTTTCTGGTTTGGATCACATAGTAATGTGGCACCACACTGAAAGAGTCGATTAAACCACGTTTCGATCAATATTTTTGAGGATAACGCATGTTAGGTCTAGGTTAGGCGTGGGATTTTCACACATCACACTCATACTTTCGCATTCTTCACATACTTGTTGAACGGATCCTGGGTTTTTTCTGGTTTGGATCACGTAGTAATGTGGGACCACACTGGATCAGTCAATTAAACCTGGTTTCGACCAATATTTTAGAGAATAATTCATGTTAGGTCTAGGTTAGGTCTGGGATTTTCTCTCATCAGGCTCATTCTTTCGCATATTTCTCATACTTCATGGCTAGATCCTGGGCTTTTTCTGGATTGGATCACGTAGTAATGAAGTACAACACTGAAACAGTCAATTAAACCTGGTTTCCATCAATATTTTTGAGGATAACGCATGTTAGGTCTAGGTCAGGCCTGGTTTTTTCACTCATCAGACTCATACTTTCGCATTCTTCACATACTTGTTGAACGGATCCTGGGTTTTTTCTGGTTTGGATCACGTAGTAATTTGGTACCACACTGAAGCAGTCGATTAAACCTGGTTTCGATCAATATCTTAGAGGATAACGCAAGTTAAGTCTGGGAATGGTCTGGGATTTGACCTCATCAGACACATACTTTCGCACACTTCACATACTCGTTGAACAGATCCTGGGTTATTTTCTTGTTTGGATCTCATAGTAATGTGGTACCACACTGAAACAGTCGATTAAACCTGGTTTCACTCAATATTTTAGAGGATAACGCATGTTAGGTCTAGGTCAGGCCTGGGATTTTCACTCATCAGACTCATACTTTCGCATTCTTCACATACGTGTTGAACGGATGCTGGGTTTTTTCTGGTTTGGATCACGTAGTAATGTGGGTCCACAGTGAAAGAATCAATTACACCTGGTCTTGATAAATATTTTAGAGGATAACGCATGTTAGGTCTGGGATAGGTATGGGATTTGCCCTCATCAGACTCATACTTTCGCACACTTCACATACTCGTTGAACAGATCCTGGGTTATTTTCTGGTTTGGATCACATAGTAATGTGGTACCACACTGAAACAGTCGATTAAACCAGGTTTCGATCTATATTTTTGAGGATAACGCATGTTAGGTGTAGGTTAGGCCTGGGATTTTCACTCATCAGACTCATACTTTCGCATTCTTCACATACTTGTTGAACGGATCCTGGGTTTTTTCTGGTTTGGATCACGTTGTAATGTGGGACCACACTGAAACAATCAATTAAACCTGGTCTTGATACATATTTTAGAGGATAACGCATGTTAGGCTTGGGTTAGGTCTAGGATTTGCCCTCAGCAGGCTCATACTTTCGCATATCTCTCATACTTCATGGGCTAGATCCTGGGCTGTTTCTGGATTGTATCACGTAGTAATGTGGTACAACGCTGAAACAGTCAATTAAACCTGGTTTCGATCAATATTTTAGAGAAAAATTCATGTTAGGTCTAGGTTAGGTCTGGGATTTGCCCTCATCAGGCTCATACTTTCGCGTTTTTCACATACTTGTTGAACAGATCCTGGGTTTTTTCTGGTTTGGATCCCGTAGTAGTGTGGTACCACAATAAAACAGTCAATTAAACCTGGTTTCGATCAATATTTTAGAGGATATCGCAAGTTAGGTCTGGGATAGGTCTGGGATTAGCCCTCATCAGACTCATACTTTCGCTTTCTTCACATACTCGTTGAACAGTTCCTGTGTTATTTTCTGGTTTGGATCAGATAGTAATGTGGTACCACACTGAAACAGTCGATTAAACCAGGTTTCGAACAATATTTTTGAGGATAACGCATGTTAGGTCTGGGACAGGTCTGGGATTTGCTCTCATCAGGCTCATTCTTTCGCATATTTCTCATACTTGATGGCTAGATCCTGAGCTTTTTCTGGATTGCATCACGTAGTAATGAAGTACAACACTGAAACAGTCAATTAAACCTGGTTTCCATCAATGTTTTAGAGGACAACGCAAGTTATGTCTGGGATAGGTCTGGGATTTGCTCTCATCAGGCTCATTCTTTCGCATATTTCTCATACTTGATGGCTAGATACTGAGCTTTTCTGGATTGCATCACGTAATAATGTAGTACAACACTGAAACAGTCAATTGAACCTGGTTTCCATCAATATTTTAGGGGACAACGCAAGTTAGGTCTGGGATAGGTCTGGGATTTGCCCTCATCAGGCCCATACTGTCGCGTTTTTCACATACTTGTTGAACAGATCCTGGGTTTTTTCTGGTTTGGATCCCGTAGTAGTGTGGTACCACACTGAAACAGTCCATTAAACCTGGTTTCGCTCAATATTTTAGAGGATAACGCATGTTAGGTCTAGGTCAGGCCTGGTTTTTTCACTCATCAGACTCATACTTTCGCATTCTTCACATACTTGTTGAACGGATCCTGGGTTTTTTCTGGTTTGGATCACGTAGTTATGTGGGTCCACACTGAAACAATCAATTAAACCTGGTCTTGATAAATATTTTAGAGGATAACGCATGTTAGGTCTGGGATAGGTCTGGGATTTGCGCTCATCAGACTCATACTTTCGCACACTTCACATACTCGTTGAACAGATCCTGGGTGATTTTCTGGTTTGGATCACATAGTAATGTGGTACCGCACTGAAACAGTCGATTAAACCAGGTTTCGATCAATATTTTTTAGGATAACGCATGTTAGGTCTAGGTTAGGCCTGGGATTTTCACTCATCAGACTCATACTTTCGCATTCTTCACATACCTGTTGAACGGATCCTGGGTTTTTTCTGGTTTGGATCACGTAGTAATGTGGGTCCACACTGAAACAATCAATTAAACCTGGTCTTGATAAATATTTTAGAGGATAACGCATGTTAGGTCTAGGTTAGGTCTGGGATTTTCTCTCATCAGGCTCATTCTTTCGCATATTTCTCATACTTCATGGCTAGATCCTGGGCTTTTTCTGGATTGGATCACGTAGTAATGAAGTACAACACTGAAACAGTCAATTAAACCTGGTTTCCATCAATATTTTTGAGGATAACGCATGTTAGGTCTAGGTAAGGCCTGAGAATTTCACTGATCAGACTCATACTTTCGCCTTCTTCACATACTTGTTGAACGGATCCTGGGTTTTTTCTGGTTTGGAACACGTAGTAATGTGGTACCACACTGAAACATTCAATTAAACCTGGTCTTGATAAATATTTTAGAGGATAACGCACGTTAGGTCTGGGATAGGTCTGGGATTAGCCCTCATCAGACTCATACTTTCGCACACTTCACATACACGTTGACGAGATCCTGGGTTTTTTTCTAGTTTGGATCACGCAGTAATGTGGTACCACACTGAAGCAGTCGATTATACCTGGTTTCGATCAATATTTTTGAGGATAACGCATGTTAGGTCTGGGATAGGTCTGGGATTAGCCCTCATCAGACTCATACTTTTTTTTTTTTTTTTTTTTTGTCGTGGGGAAAATCTTCGAAAGACTCCCTCCCACCTCCTTGCGGAGAGGTGGGAGGGGTGTGTGGGATTCCCCGCACCCGTACAACGACAGGCGCGGGACCTACCCACTAAAAACCCCACGGTGACACTTCGGCACGCTTTGGGAGGATACCGGGAATCGCTCGAAGCATTCTTCCGGTATCCTCCCCGTGCCCGCGCTTTCGCGCCCATCCCCCGGGGGGACAATCGGTCCCCCCAGTAGACACACTGCCTCATAGCAGCGGGACGGGGCCACTCCATCCCGCCGCTATCCGTCCCGGGGCCGCGTTTAGTGGCGGCTGCGAGCCCCAACTCGCAACCGCCCGCGACCCTGTTTCCACCCCTCGGCGGCCGGGCGTTCATGGCCGCACCAGACCGCCGAGGGTGCCTCCCCTTGCGTCGGACCGGTAGGGGGAGGCACTCCTACCCCCAACCGGTCCGACCCGGCGCCGCCTGGCGGGAGGAGGGTCCCCTCAGGACCCCCCTCCCAGCCTAGGTCATCCGCCACGCCGAGGCGGCCGCCCGTGACGCCTCGCGACCGGGCGACGACCTCGGGCCACCGCACGAGCGCGAGCTTCAGTGCGCCGCTGAAGCTCGCGCTCCCTCCCCGCGGCCTCCTTCTGCAACATTACGTTCTCGCAGAAGGAGGCCACGGCCCTCCACTTCTCCTCGCTGCCGAGCATGGCGCGCACCACGCCCGGCAGCGAGACATCCCGCCCGACGACGCCGACCAGGACACGGCGCTCCCCCTCCCACGCGGGGCATACCTCCAGGGTATGATCCGCCGTGTCCTGCTCAGCGTCGCAGTGGCAGCAACGCGCCGTCGGCTCCTTCCCTATCCGGCACAGGTATCTTCCGAAGCTGCCATGCCCGGAAAATACCTGTGCCAGCCGGTAGGTGAGGCTGCCATGGCCTCTGTCCAGCCACTCCTTCAGGAGTGGCCGAACAGCCCCGACAGTCCGGTGCCCCGCGGTTGGCAGAGCCAGCCGCTCCTGCCACGCGAGCAACACGGACTGCCGGGCCTGGCGCTTCAAATCGCCCCAAGCAGGTTCCTGCCCGCCCGGGACCGCCCCCACCCCCGCGCGACGGTCGACGCGGTGCCGGTACATCGCCGCGTGCGACCGCGCGAGCAGGTCCATGGGCGGCATCCCCGCTAGAACCGTCGCCGCCTCATGTGACATGGTCCGATACCCGCGGACGACCCTGAGCGCCATGCGCCTCTGCACCCGACGCAGCATAGTCATGCTGCGCCGGGAGGCAGCCAGGTCGTCCGCCCAAACGGGGCCCCGTATAGGGCCACCGACTGAACCATTGCCACATAGAGGCGACGAACTCGGCCCGCCGGGCCCCCCAGGTTGGGCAGGATCCGGCCCAGAGCCGCAACCATCCTTTCCAACCGGGGGACCAGGCAGCGGAAATGCTTCTCGAAACGCCAGTGGCTATCGAGGATCAGCCCCAGATACCTGATCTGGGGCTTCACCTCGATGTCAGCCCCACCCACCCGAATCAGAGGGGGTGGCGGATCCTGCCGAGGTGAATGAAACGCAATCACCTCGGTCTTATGGACCGCCACCGTCATCCCCATCCCCCTGATCCGGTCGACGACGCGTTGCGACCCCTCCTCCGCGCGACGCATGGCCCTCCCCCAGTGCGCCCCGACGGCCAGCACCAGTGTGTCATCCGCATAACACACCGTGCTGACGCCGTCGGGGAGGCCGGCCCGCAACACCGAGTCGTACGCGATGTTCCACAGGAGTGGCCCGAGGACCGACCCCTGCGGAACACCGCAGTACACCTCCCTCCGCATATCACCATCCCGGCCCGGATACTCGATCCACCTGCCGCGGAGATAATCCCCGACGGCCGCCCTGAGACAAGGGGGGACTCGATGATATTCGAGCCCCCTCCTTATCCCTTCCCAGGGGAGGGTGTTAAAGGCATTGGCAATATCCAAGGATATTGCCAATGCCACCCCTCCCCGGGAGACGGCCGCCTCCGAGAGGGCCCTCACACGACCTATCGCGTCGATAGTCGATCGGCCCCCCCGGAAACCGAACTGGCAGTCGGCCAGACCGGGATCACCCCGCGACAGGTGCTCGACGAGGCGGGCAGCAATCACACGCTCGAAGAGCTTGCCCACCTCGTCGAGGAGACAAATGGGCCGGTATGCGGAGGGAGACTCCGCGGGCCGACCCTCCTTCCGGAGGAGGACCATCCTCGCCACCTTCCAACTGGGGGGGAATCGCCCGTCCCTCAGGCAGCGGTCGAACAACCGCCTGAGGTCGGCCCCAAGGACGCCCTGGGTCAAGACCCAAACCCGGCCGGGCACACCATCCGGACCCGGGGCCGTGTTACGAACCCCGAGCCGTCTGATGGCCGCTGCCAGCTCCTCCTGCGTGACCCCCAGCTCGGCCGTCCACTCCACTGGGACAGCCGCCGCCGCCGGAGGACGCGGTCCCCTCTCTCCAATTGGGAAGAGTGTATTGACCACGTCCTCCAGCAGCCGAGGGTCAAGACCCTCGGTGACGGGTGGCGCCCACGGGCGGAGCTTATTCAGCACCACCTTATATGGGCGCCCCCATGGATCGTCATCAAGGGTCTGGAGGAGCTCCTTCCATGCCTGGGTCTTGGCCCGTTTGATGGCGACCTGCAGAGCAACCCGCGCCACGCGGTATGCTCCATACAGGTCATCAGCTGCCCTCGCTCGCGCCACGCCGTCGCCTGTACGTTGACGACGGCGCGCGCGGGTGTACTGGCGTCGGGCGCGGACAGTCGCGACTCGCAACTCCGCGATCGCGTCCGACCACCAGTACACCGCCCGGCGAGGAGAAGCCCGCCCGACCCGAGGCATCGCCGCGTCGCAAATACCCGCGACCAATGCTCCGAGCCGGGCGACCTCCTCCTCTATGCTCGGTAACTCGGCCGCTCCCTGCGGCCAAGTTGCAGCGAGGGCAGCTGCCATCCGGGCGTCCTTGTCCAGGCGCCGAAGCGCCCAGCGGCGTGGTGGGGTGCCACGCAGGCGGCCGTGTCGGGATGCACTCGCGGCGGCAGAGACCTCCATCCGGATGTACCGGTGATCGGAGAGTGTCTCTGCCCCCGCGACCACGTGCCAACCCGACACCATGCGCACGGCGTTGGGGGTCGCGAATCCAACATCCACGATGGACCCCCCATATCGCCGCACGCATGTGTGCTCCGACCCCCGGTTCAATACCCGGAGGTCGAGCCCCGCCGCCCAATCGCCCAGGATCCCGCCGCGAACGGAGGTCCTGGGGGATCCCCAAGCCACCGACTTGGCATTAAAATCCCCCAGGACCAGCACCGGCCGGGCCACGTAGCGCTGCACGCATGCCGCGACCTCGGCCAGGTACAGCTCGAACGCAGCGTGACCGCTACGGGGCGAAATGTAGCACCCCACCACAGCGACTCCCCCCCAGTCCACGGCGACGAATCCCCGACCGCGCTCCAACAAGGAGAACGGTGGGGACCCGTCGCCCCCTCCCCATACCGTCGCCACCAAGCCGTCCGCGTCGCCCACCCAATGAGGGTGATCAGGGACGCAGTACGGCTCGGCGGCGACCGCCAGGCCAACCCCCCACTCCGCGAGGACTTGGGACATCAAGTCCTGTGCCGCGCGGCAGTGGTTGAGGTTGGCCTGGAGGAGGAGGCGGGGCGGCATTAATTAATGGCCGCGCCAGCCTCCTCCCGGCCGTCCGTCCCCGTAGCACCGTCCACCTCCATGGAGGACGATGCCACCGCCCTCGGCACCGGAGCCGGTGCAGCCCGCCTCTTCCTCTCCTTCCGGGAGGGGGGGGGAGCACTTCTTGCTCCCCACCCTGTGATCGGCTGGCCTCCCCATGTCCGCACACAGCGGGCAGTGGGGGGCCGCCGAGCACTGGCTCGCACGGTGCTCTTTGGCTCCGCAGCGGTAACACTGACCGCTGCGGTCCACCGGCGAGGTGCACCACTGCCTCACGTGCCCCAATTCGAGGCAGCGGTGACACTGGAGCGGGCGCGGCGCGAGGATTTCCACTCGCGCCGAAACCCACCCCACCAACACCCTCGCGGATTCCGCCACCTTACGGGCGGCGGAGAGGGGGCACCGGGCCCACACCGACCCGAGGCCGGAGGGCGACCTGCGGATCTCTCCGATCCGCAGGTCCTCCACAGGACAGTCCCCCGCCCTCGCAAGGGCACGGGACACATCCTGTGCGCTGACCGAGTCGTCCAGCCCACAAACGCGCATCTCCGTGCGCTTCGTGGGCCGGGCGACCCGGACACCTCGCTCGCCCAGCTGCTCCCGGAGCCTCTGGGCGAGACGATCCGCCTTCGCGCCGCCTTCTGCACCGGGGATCTCCAGCAAGAGACCCCCGGTCACGGCCCTCTTCGCCCTCACGGAGGCGATGCCCAGCTCTTCCAGGGAGATATTCTCCCTGGCGAGCCGCATCGCCTCCGCGAGGGTCAGGTCGCCCCCCTGCGCAACGGTCAGCGTCACCGCTGCCGTTTTTGGGGGACGACCTGGTCGTGCCTTCCCGACCTTCGCGGCCTTTACCTTGGCCGCCGGCGGCGGAGGCGGAGGCTGCGGTTGCGAGGCCTTCCTCGCCGCCCGCTTCGCCTTCCGCCCCACCACCTCACTCCACGCCACCCCCCCTTGGGAGGGTGCTGTGGAGGACGCGACAACCGCGACCACGGGTACACCCCCCTTGGGGGTCGCGACCCGGGGCCCTGGTGCCGCAACGGTGGGCGGAGCCTTCACTCCGCCCTTCTTTGCCTTCCCCGACTGTACCGGAACAGGTCGGGGAGGCACCGCCTTCCTGCTGACCGCTCTTCCGGCGAGGAGCTCCTCCCGGAAGGCGGCCAGCTTGCCATCAATCATGTCCCCAATCCTCCTCAGAAGATCGTCTTCTGAGGAGGACGGGGACTTCTTTACGGGCGGAGTGCGGGTGGAGGGGCCCGCGGTGCCCCGCACCACTGCCGCCGCACTCCGCTTATTTACCTCCGCCGAGGGACGCGGCGGTGGAGGAGGAGGGAGGATGGGAGGGAGGGCCGCGCTGTTCCACAGCGCCTCTGCCCTCCTCCTCCCCTGTCGCTCCTCCTCCAACAGGAGCTGCAGACGGGCGTTCCGCCCTCTGAGCTCCCGCGCCGCCTCCCTCATTTCCTCCGCCGCGGCCTTCAGGGCCTCCGCGCCACCGCTTTTCTGCCCCTTAAAGGCGCAGGCAGCGGCGACTTTCTCCACCCGCCTCAGGGACGAGGAGATCCTCTCCGATATCTCCTCGGTCACCTCGTCCCTGAGGCAACTCAGCCTCACCGACGGGCTCATCGCCCCGCCCACCTCGACGACGGCCTGCCCCGTCCTCTTCCTCTTAGAGCCTATGTAGCTCGTGCTGGAGGAGAAGGACGAGACCGACGCCGTCTCGTCGTCCTCCTCCACCCTCCACGAAGCTGGACCTGGCGCTGAGTGGGGCGCGAGCGCCGCCACCCTAACCCCAACCCCGTCTCCGTCCTCCCCAACCGACAAAACCCGCCCCATACCCATTTTATTTTCTGAGTCCATATAAATCCCACGAGATGGTCGGGAATAAAGGTCCACCCGGACAGAGCCGCCTTACCCGGGTAAGCCTAATACTCCGGGGGTTCGGCAGGTTCCCCGGAGGTGGTCGCTTGGGATTGGGCCTTCTCCCCCAACCATGCATCCCATCGCCGCGCACCATAGCTTAGGATTGGAGGGCGATTTTATAGAGTCGCCATACTCGTGGCCCAGGCGGTTAAGCCAAGACCCCCGTTCCGCCTGCCGTCACGTACCATTCACAAAACCAATAGGGAATTGTGAATGGGTCGTTGTGACGACCAACAGGAGGCTTACGGTGTGTGTATGACTCGGGTACCCCGGGTTCGTTAAGCCCGTACTGCAGCTGAAAGGCTGGCAGCCCCTGAGGGAATCAGACTCATACTTTCGCTTTCTTCACATACTTGTTGAACGGATCCTGGGCTTTTTCTGGTTTGGATCACGTAGTAATGTGGTACCACACTGAAGCATTCAATTAAACCTGGTCTTGATAAATATTTTAGAGGATAACGCATGTTAGGTCTGGGTTACGTCTAGGATTTGCCCTCATCAGGCTCATACTTTCGCATATTTCTCATACTTCATGGCTAGATCCTGGGCTGTTTCTGCATTGTATCATGTAGTAATGTGGTACCACGCTGAAACAGTCAATTAAACCTGGTTTCGATCAATATTTTAGAGGATAACGTAAGTTAGGTCTGGGATAGGTCTAGGATTTGCCCTCATCAGGCTCTTACTATCGCATATTTCTCATACTTCATGGCTAGATCCTGGGCTATTTCTGGATTGGATCACGTAGTAAAGTGGTACCACATTGAAACAATCAATGAAACCTGTTCTGGATAAATATTTTAGAGGATAACGCATCTTAGGTCTGGGTTAGGTCTAAGATTTGCCCCCATCAGGCTCACAGTTTCGCGTTTTTCACATACTTGTTGAACGGATCCTGGGTTTTTCCTGTTTTGGGTCACGTAGTAATGTGGGACCACACTGAAACAGTCAATTAAACCTGGTTTCGACCAATATTTTAGAGAATAATTCATGTTAGGTCTAGGTTAGGTCTGGGATTTGCTCTCATCAGGCTCATACTTTCGCACACTTCACATACTTGTTGAACGGATCCTGGGTTTTTTCTAGTTTGGATCACGTAGTAGTGTGGTACCACACTGAAACAGTCCATTAAACCTGGTTTCGCTCAATATTTTAGAGGATAACGCATGTTAGGTCTAGGTCAGTCCTGGGATTTTCACTCATCAGACTCATACTTTCGGATTCTTCACATACTTGTTGAAAGGATCCTGGGTTTTTTCTGGTTTGGATCACGTAGTAATGTGGGTCCACACTGAAACAATCAATTAAACCTGGTCTTGATAAATATTTTAGAGGATAACGCAGGTTAGGTCTGGGATAGGTCTGGGATTTGCCCTCATCAGGCTCATACTTTCGCGTTTTTCACATACTTGTTGAACGGATCCTGGGTTTTTTCTGGTTTGGTTCACGTAGTAATGTGGGTCCACACTGAAACAATCAATTAAACCTGGTCTTGGTAAATATTATAGAGGATAACGCATGTTAGGTCCGGGATAGGTCTGGGATTTGCCCTCATCAGACTCATACTTTCGCACACTTCACATACTCGTTGAACAGATCCTGCGTTATTTTCTGGTTTGGATCACATAGTAATGTGGTACCACACTGAACCAGTCGATTAAACCAGGTTTCGATCAATATTCTTGAGGATAACGCATGTTAGGTCTAGGTTAGGCCTGGGATTTTCACTCATCAGACTCATACTTTCGCATATTTCTCATACTTCATGGCTAGATCCTGGGCTATTTCTGGATTGGATCACGTAGTAAAGTGGTACCACACTGAAACATTCAATGAAACCTGGTCTGGATAAATATTTTAGAGGACAACGCATCTTAGGTCTGGGTTAGGTCTAAGATTTGCCTTCATCAGGCTCACAGTTTCGCGTTTTTCACATACTCGTTGAACAGATCCTGGGTTATTTTCTGGTTTGTATCACATAGTAATGTGGTCCCACACTGAAACAGTCGATTAAACCAGGTTTCGATCAATATTTTTGAGGATAACGCATGTTAGGTCTAGGTTAGGCCTGGGATTTTCACTCATCAGACTCATACTTTCGCACACTTCACATACTCGTTGAACAGATCCTGGGTTATTTTCTGGTTTGGATCACATAGTAATGTGGTACCACACTGAAACAGTCGCTTAAACCTGGTTGCGATCAATATTTTAGAGAATAATTCATGTTAGGTCTAGGTTAGGTCGGGGATTTGATCTCATCAGGCTCGTTCTTTCGGATATTTCTCATACTTGATGGCTAGATCCTGGGCTTTTTCTGGATTGCATCACGTAGTAATGAAGTACAACACTGAAACAGTCAATTAAACCTGGTTTCCATCAATATCTTAGAGGACAACGCAAGTTAGGTCTGGGATAGGTCTGGGATTTGACCTCATCAGACTCATACTTTCGCACACTTCACATACTCGTTGAACAGATCCTGGGTTATTTTCTGGTTTGTATCACGTAGTAGTGTGGTACCACACTGAAACAGTCGATTAAACCTGGTTTCGATCAATATTTTAGAGGATAACGCAAGTTAAGTCTGGGATTGGTCTGGGATTCTCACTCATCAGACTCATTCTTTCGCATTCTTCACATACTTGTTGAACGGATGCTGGGTTTTTTCTGGTTTGGATCACGTAGTAGTGTGGGTCCACACTGAAACAATCAATTAAACCTGGTCTTGATAAATATTTTAGAGGATAACGCATGTTAAGTCTGGGATTGGTCTGGGATTTGACCTCATCAGACTCATACTTTCGCACACTTCACATACTCGTTGAACAGATCCTGGGTTATTTTCTGGTTTGGATCACATAGTAATGTGGTACCACACTGAAACAGTCGATTAAACCAGGTTTCGATCAATATTTTAGAGGATAACGCATGTTAGGTCTAGGTTAGGCCTGGGATTTTCACTCATCAGACTCATACTTTCGCATTCTTCTTATACTTGTTGAACTGATCCTGGGTTTTTTCTGGTTTGGATCACGTAGTAATGTGGTACCACACTGAAACAGTCGATTAAACCTGGTTTCGATCAATATTTTAGAGGATAACGCATGTTAGGTCTAGGTTAGCCCTGGGATTTTCACTCATCAGACTCATACTTTCGCACACTTCACATACTCGTTGAACAGATCCTGGGTTATTTTCTGGTTTGGATCACATAGTAATGAGGCACCACACTGAAAGAGTCGATTAAACCACGTTTCGATCAATATTTTAGAGGATAACGCAAGTTAAGTCTGGGATTGGTCTGGGATTCTCACTCATCAGACTCATTCTTTCGCATTCTTCACATACTTGTTGAACGGATGCTGGGTTTTTTCTGGTTTGGATCACGTAGTAGTGTGGGTCCACACTGAAACAATCAATTAAACCTGGTCTTGATAAATATTTTAGAGGATAACGCATGTTAAGTCTGGGATTGGTCTGGGATTTTCACTCATCAGACTCATACTTTCGCACACTTCACATACTCGTTGAACAGATCCTGGGTTATTTTCTGGTTTGGATCACATAGTAATGTGGTACCACACTGAAACAGTCGATTAAACCAGGTTTCGATCAATATTTTAGAGGATAACGCATGTTAGGTCTAGGTTAGGCCTGGGATTTTCACTCATCTGACTCATACTTTCGCATTCTTCACATACTTGTTGAACGGATCCTGGGTTTTTTCTGGTTTGGATCACGTAGTAATGTGGTACCACACTGAAACATTCAATTAAACCTGGTCTTGATAAATATTTTAGAGGATAACGCATGTTAGGTCTGGGATAGGTCTGGGATTTGTCCTCATCAGACTCATACTTTCGCACACTTCACATACTCGTTGAACAGATCCTGGGTTATTTTCTGGTTTGGATCACATAGTAATGTGGTACCAAACTGAAACAGTCGATTAAACCAGGTTTCGATCAATATTTTTGAGGATAACGCATGTTAGGTCTAGGTTAGGCCTGGGATTTTCACTCATCAGACTCATACTTTCGCATTCTCCACATACTTGTTGAACGGATCCTGGGTTTTTTCTGGTTTGGATCACGTAGTAATGTGGTACCACACTGAAACATTCAATTAAACCTGGTCTTGATAAATATTTTAGAGGATAACGCATCTTAGGTCTGGGTTAGGTCTAAGATCTGCCCTCATCAGGCTCACAGTTTCGCGTTTTTCACATACTTGTTAAACGGATCCTGGGTTTTTTCTGGTTTGGATCACGTAGTAATGTGGTACAACACTAAAACAGTCAATTAAACTTGGTTTCGATCAATATTTTACAGGATCACGCAAGCTAGGTCTGGGATAGGTCTGGGATTAGCCCTCATCAGACTCATACTTTCGCACACTTCACATACTTGTTGAACAGATCCTGGGTTATTTTCTGGTTTGGATCACGTAGTAATGTGGTACCACACTGAAGCAGTCGATTAAACCTGGTTTCGATCAATATTTTAGAGAATAATTCATGTTAGGTCTAGGTTAGGTCTGGGATTTGCTCTCATCAGGCTCATTCTTTGGCATATTTCTCATACTCGATGGCTAGATCCTGGGCTGTTTCTGGATTGTATGACGTAGTAATGTGGTACCACCCTGAAACAGCGAATTAAACCTGGTTTCGATCAATATTTTAGAGGATAACGCAAGTTAGGTCTAGGGTAGTCCTGGGATTTGCCCTCATCAGGGTCATACTTTCGCAGTTTTAACATACATGTTGACCTGATCGACGGTTTTTTCTGCTTTGGATCACGTAGTAAAGTGGCACCACACTGAAACATTCAATTAAACCTGGTCTTGATAAATATTTTAGAGGATAACGCATGTTAGGTTTGGGTTAGGTCTAGGATTTGCCCTCATCAGGCTCATACTTTCGCATATTTCTCATACTTCATGGCTAGATCCTGGGCTGTTTCTGGATTGTATCACGTAGTACTGTGGTACCACGCTGAAACAGTCAATTAAACCTGGTTTCGATCAATATTTTAGAGGATAACGCAAGTTAGGTCTGGCATAGGTCTGGGATTTGCCCTCATCAGGCTCATACTTTCGCGTTTTTCACATACTTGTTGAACAGATCCTGGGTTTTTACTGGTTTGGATCACGTAGTAATGTGGGCCCACACTGAAACAGTCCATTAATCCTGGTTTGGATGAATATTTTAGAGGATAACGCATGTAAGGTCTAGGTTAGCCCTGGGATTTCCACTCATCAGACTCATACTTTCGCATACTTCTCATACTTGTTGAACTGATCTTGGGTTTTTTCTGGTTTGGATCACGTAGTAATGTGGTACCACACTGAAACAGACGATTAAACCTGGTTTCGATCAATATCTTAGAGGATAACGCAAGTTAAGTCTGGGATTGGTCTGGGATTTGACCTCATCAGACTCATACTTTCGCACACTTCACATACTCGTTGAACAGATCCTGGGTTATTTTCTGGTTTGGATCACATAGTAATGTGGTACCACACTGAAACAGTCGATTAAACCAGGTTTCGATCAATATTTTAGAGGATAACGCATGTTAGGTCTAGGTTAGGCCTGGGAATTTCACTCATCAGACTCATACATTCGCATTCTTCACATACTTGTTGAACGGATCCTGGGTTTTTTCTGGTTTGGATCACGTAGTAATGTGGGACCACACTGATACAGTCAATTAAACCTGGTTTCGATCAATATTTTAGAGAATAATTCATGTTAGGTCTAGGTTAGGTCTGGGATTTGCTCTCATCAGGCTCATTCTTTCGTATATTTCTCATACATGTTGAACAGATCCTGGGTTTTTTCTGGTTTGGATCACGTAGTAATGTGGGACCACACTGAAACAATCAATTAAACCTGGTTTCCATCAATATTTTAGAGGACAACGCAAGTTAGGTCTGGGATAGGTCTGGGATTTGCCCTCGTCAGGCTCATACTTTCGCGTTTTTCACATACTTGTTCAACAGATCCTGGGTTTTTCCGGTTTGGGTCACGTAGTAGTGTGGTACCACACTGAAACAGTCGATTAAACCTGGTTTCGATCAATATTTTTGAGGATAACGCATGTTAGGTCTAGGTTAGGCCGGGGATTTTCACTCATCAGACTCATACTTTCGCATCCTTCACATACTTGTTGAACGGATCGTGGGTTTTTTCTGGTTTGGATCACATAGTAATGTGGTACCACACTGAAACAGTCGATTAAACCAGGTTGCGATCAATATTTTTAAGGATAACGCATTTTAGGTCTAGGTTAGGCCTGGGATTTGCCCTCATCAGGGTCATACGTCCGCAGTTTTAACATACATGTTGACCTGATCGAGGGTTTTTTCTGCTTTGGATCACGTAGTAAAGTGGTACCACACTGAAACAGTCCATTAAACCTGGTTTGGATCAATATTTTAGAGGATAACGCAAGTTAGGTCTGGGATAGGTCTGGGATTCGCCCTCATCAGGCTCATACTTTCGCGTTTTTCACATACTTGTTGAACTGATCCTGGGTTTTTTCTGGTTTGGATCACGTAGCAATGTGGTACCACACTGAAACAGTCGATTAAACCTGGTTTCGATCAATATTTTAGAGCATAACGCAAGTTTGGTCTGGGATAGGTCTGGGATTTGCCCTCATCAGGCTCATACTTTCGCGTTTTTCACATACTTGTTGAACAGATCCTGGGTTTTTACTGGTTTGGATCACGTAGTAATGTGGGCCCACACTGAAACAGTCCATTAATCCTGGTTTGGATCAATATTTTAGAGGATAACGCATGTTAGGTCTAGGTTAGGTCTGGGATTTTCACTCATCAGGGTCATACTTTCGCAGTTTTAACTTACATGTTGACGTGATCGAGGGTTTTTTCTGCTTTGGATCACGTAGTAAAGTGGTACCACACTGAAACAGTCCATTAAACCGGGTTTGAATCAATATTTTAGAGGATAACGCATGTTAGGTCTGGGTTAGGACTTGGATTTGCCCCCATCAGGCTCATACTTTCGCATATTTCTCATACTTCATGGCTGGATCCTGGGCTATTTCTGGTTTGGATCACGTAGTAATGTGGTACCACACTGAAACAGTCAATTAAAACTGGTTTCGATCAATATTTTAGAGGATAACGCAAGTTTGGTCTGGGATAGGTCTGGGATTTGCCCTCATCAGGCTCATACTTTCGCGTTTTTCACATACTTGTTGAACAGATCCTGGGTTTTTACTGGTTTGGATCACGTAGTAATGTGGGCCCACACTGAAACAGTCCATTAATCCTGGTTTGGATCAATATTTTAGAGGATAACGCATGTTAGGTCTAGGTTAGGTCTGGGATTTTCACTGATCAGGGTCATACTTTCGCAGTTTTAACTTACATGTTGACGTGATCGAGGGTTTTTTCTGCTTTGGATCACGTAGTAAAGTGGTACCACACTGAAACAGTCCATTAAACCGGGTTTGAATCAATATTTTAGAGGATAACGCATGTTAGGTCTGGGTTAGGACTTGGATTTGCCCCCATCAGGCTCATACTTTCGCATATTTCTCATACTTCATGGCTGGATCCTGGGCTATTTCTGGTTTGGATCACGTAGTAATGTGGTACCACACTGAAACAGTCAATTAAAACTGGTTTCGATCGATATTTTAGAGGATAACGCAAGTTTGGTCTGGGATAGGTCTGGGATTTGCTCTCATCAGGCTCATTCTTTCGCATATTTCTCATACTTGATGGCTAGATTCTGGGCTTTTTCCGGTTTGCATCACGTAGTAATGAAGTACAACACTGAAACAATTAACTCAACCTGGTTTCCATCAATATTTTAGAGGACAACGCATGTTAGGTCTAGGTTAGGCCTGGGATTTGCCCTCATCAGGGTCATACTTTCGCAGTTTTAACATACATGTTGACGTGATCGAGGGTTTTTTTTGCTTTGGATCACGTAGTAAAGTGGCACCACACTGAAACAGTCCATTAAACCTGGTTTGGATCAATATTTTAGAGGATAACGCATGTTAGGTCTAGGTTAGCCCTGTGATTTTCACTCATCAGACTCATACTTTCGCATTCTTCACATACTTGTTGAACGGATCCTAGGTTTTTTCTGGTTTGGTTCACGTAGTAATGTGGTACCACACTGGAACATTCAATTAAACCTGGTCTTGATAAATATTTTAGAGGATAACGCATGTTAGGTTTGGGTTAGGTCTAGGATTTGCCCTCATGAGGCTGATACTTTCGCATATTTCTCATACTTCATGGCTAGATCCTGGGCTGTTTCTGGATTGTATCACGTAGTAATGTGGTACCACGCTGAAACAGTCAATTAAGCCTGATTTCGATGAATATTTTAGAGGATAACGCAAGTTAGGTCTGGGATAGGTCTGGGATTCGCCCTCATCAGGCTCATACCTTCGCATATTTCTCATACTTGGTGGCTAGATCCTGGGCTTTTTCTGGATTGCATCACGTAGTAATGAAGTACAACACTGAAGCAGTCAATTAAACCTGGTTTCCATCAATATTTCAGAGGACAACGCAAGTTAGGTCTAGGTTAGGCCTGGGATTTGCCCTCATCAGGGTCATACTTTCGCAGTTTTAACATACATGTTGACCTGATCGACGGTTTTTTCTGCTTTGGATCACGTAGTAAAGTGGCACCACACTGAAACATTCAATTAAACCTGGTCTTGATAAATATTTTAGAGGATAACGCATGTTAGGTTTGGGTTAGGTCTGGGATTTGCCCTCATCAGACTCATACTTTCGCACACTTCACATACTCGTTGAACAGATCCTGGGTTATTTTCCGGTTTGGATCACATAGTAATGTGGTACCACACTGAAACAGTCGATTAAACCAGGTTTGGATCAATATTTTTGAGGATAACGCATGTTAGGTCTAGGTTAGGCCTGGGATTTTCACTCATCAGACTCATACTTTCGTATTCTTCACATACTTGTTGAACGGATCCTGGGTTATTTTCTGGTTTGGATCACATAGTAATGTGGTACCACACTGAAACAGTCGATTAAATCAGGTTGCGATCAATATTTTTGAGGATAACGCATGTTAGGTCTAGGTTAGGCCTGGGATTTTCACTCATCAGACTCATGCTTTCGTATTCTTCACATACTTGTTGAACGGATCCTGGGTTTTTTCTGGTTTGGATTACGTAGTAATGAGGGACCACACTGAAACAATCAAATAAACCTGGTCTTGATAAATATTTTAGAGGATAAAGCATGTTAGGTCTGCGTTAGGTCTAGGATTTGCCCTCGTCAGGCTCAAACTTTCGCATATTTCTCATACTTCATGACAAGATCCTGGGCTATTTCTGGATTGGATCACGTAGTAATGTGGTACCACACTGAAACAGTCGATTAAACCAGGTTTCGATCAATATTTTTGAGGATAACGCAACTTAGGTCTGGGACAGGTCTGGGATTTGCCCTCGTCAGGCTCATACTTTCGCGTTTTTCACATACTTGTTCAACAGATCCTGGGTTTTTCCGGTTTGGGTCACGTAGTAGTGTGGTACCACACTGAAACAGTCGATTAAACCTGGTTTCGATCAATATTTTTGAGGATAACGCATGTTAGGTCTAGGTTAGGCCGGGGATTTTCACTCAGCAGACTCGTACTTTCGCATATTTCTCATACTTGGTGGCTAGATCCTGGGCTTTTTCTGGATTGCATCACGTAGTAATGAAGTACAACACTGAAGCAGTCAATTAAACCTGGTTTCCATCAATATTTCAGAGGACAACGCAAGTTAGGTCTAGGTTAGGCCTGGGATTTGCCCTCATCAGGGTCATACTTTCGCAGTTTTAACATACATGTTGACCTGATCGACGGTTTTTTCTGCTTTGGATCACGTAGTAAAGTGGCACCACACTGAAACATTCAATTAAACCTGGTCTTGATAAATATTTTAGAGGATAACGCATGTTAGGTTTGGGTTAGGTCTGGGATTTGCCCTCATCAGACTCATACTTTCGCACACTTCACATACTCGTTGAACAGATCCTGGGTTATTTTCCGGTTTGGATCACATAGTAATGTGGTACCACACTGAAACAGTCGATTAAACCAGGTTTGGATCAATATTTTTGAGGATAACGCATGTTAGGTCTAGGTTAGGCCTGGGATTTTCACTCATCAGACTCATACTTTCGTATTCTTCACATACTTGTTGAACGGATCCTGGGTTATTTTCTGGTTTGGATCACATAGTAATGTGGTACCACACTGAAACAGTCGATTAAATCAGGTTGCGATCAATATTTTTGAGGATAACGCATGTTAGGTCTAGGTTAGGCCTGGGATTTTCACTCATCAGACTCATGCTTTCGTATTCTTCACATACTTGTTGAACGGATCCTGGGTTTTTTCTGGTTTGGATTACGTAGTAATGAGGGACCACACTGAAACAATCAAATAAACCTGGTCTTGATAAATATTTTAGAGGATAAAGCATGTTAGGTCTGCGTTAGGTCTAGGATTTGCCCTCGTCAGGCTCAAACTTTCGCATATTTCTCATACTTCATGACAAGATCCTGGGCTATTTCTGGATTGGATCACGTAGTAATGTGGTACCACACTGAAACAGTCGATTAAACCAGGTTTCGATCAATATTTTTGAGGATAACGCAACTTAGGTCTGGGACAGGTCTGGGATTTGCCCTCGTCAGGCTCATACTTTCGCGTTTTTCACATACTTGTTCAACAGATCCTGGGTTTTTCCGGTTTGGGTCACGTAGTAGTGTGGTACCACACTGAAACAGTCGATTAAACCTGGTTTCGATCAATATTTTTGAGGATAACGCATGTTAGGTCTAGGTTAGGCCGGGGATTTTCACTCAGCAGACTCGTACTTTCGCATTCTTCACATACTTGTTGAACGGATCCTGGGTTTTTACTGGTTTGGATCACATAGTAATGTGGTACCACACTGAAACATTCAATTAAGCCTGGTTTGGATCAATATTTTAGAGGACAACGCATGTTAGGTCTGGGTTAGGTCTAGGATTTGCCCCCATCAGGCTCATACTTTCGCATATTTCTCATACTTCACGGCTGGATCCTGGGCTATTTCTGCTTTGGATCACGTAGTAAAGTGGTACCACACTGAAACAGTCCATTAAACCTGATTTGGATCAATATTTTAGAGGATAACGCATGTTAGGTCTAGGTTAGCCCTGGGACTTGCCCTCATCAGGCTCATACTTTCGCGTTTTTCACATACTTGTTGAACAGATCCTGGGTTTTTTCCGGTTTGGGTCACGTAGTAGTGTGGTACCACACTGCAACAGTCGATTAAACCTGGTTTCGATCAATATTTTTGAGGATAACGCATGTTAGGTCTAGGTTAGGCCGGGGATTTTCACTCATCAGACTCATACTTTCGCATTCTTCACATACTTGTTGAACGGATCGTGGGTTTTTTCTGGTTTGGATCACATAGTAATGTGGTACCACACTGAAACAGTCGATTAAATCAGGTTGCGATCAATATTTTTGAGGATAACGCATGTTAGGTCTAGGTTAGGCCTGGGATTTTCACTCATCAGACTCATACTTTCGCATTCTTCACATACTTGTTGAACGGATCCTGGGTTTTTTCTGGTTTGGATTACGTATTAATGTGGGACCACACTGAAACAATCAAATAAACCTGGCCTTGATAAATATTTTAGAGGATAACGCATGTTAGGTCTGCGTTAGGTCTAGGGTTTGCCACCGTCTGGCTCATACTTTCGCATATTTCTCATACTTCATGGCTAGATCCTGGGTTATTTCTGGATTGGATCACGTAGTAATGTGGTACCACACTGAAACTGTCGATTAAACCAGGTTTCGATCAATATTTTTGAGGATAACGCAACTTAGGTCTGGGACAGGTCTGGGATTTGCCCTCGTCAGGCTCATACTTTCGCGTTTTTCACATACTTGTTCAACAGATCCTGGGTTTTTCCTGGTTTGGATCAGGTAGTAATGTGGGACTACACTGGAACAGTCAATTAAACCTGGTTTCGATCAATGTTTTAGAGAATATTTCATGTTATGTCTAGGTTAGGTCTGGGATTTGCTCTCATCAGGCTCATTCTTTCGCATATTTCTCATACTTCATGGCTAGATCCTGGGCTATTTCTGGATTGCATCACGTAGTAATGAAGTACAACACTGAAACAGTCAATTAAACCTGGTTTCCATCAATATTTTAGAGGACAACGCATGTTAGGTCTAGGTAAGGCCTGGGATTTGCCCTCATCAGGGTCATACCTTCGCAGTTTTAACATACATGTTGACCTGATCGAGGGTTCTTAATGCTTTGGATCACGTAGTAAAGTGGTACCACCCTGGAACAGTCCATTAAACCTGGTTTGGATCAATATTTTAGAGGATAACGCATGTTAGGTCTAGGTTAGCCCTGGGACTTGCCCTCATCAGGCTCATACATTCGCGTTTTTCACATACTTGTTGAACAGATCCTGGGTTTTTTCCTGTTTGGGTCACGTAGTAGTGTGGTACCACACTGAAACAGTCGATTAAACCAGGTTTCGATCAATATTTTTGAGGATAACGCATGTTAGGTCTAGGTTAGCCCAGGGATTATCACTCATCAGACTCATACTTTCGCATTCTTCACATACTTGTTGAATGGATCCTGGGTTTTTTCTGTTTTGGATCACGTAGTAATGTGGGACCACACTGAAACAATCAATTAAACCTGGTCATGATAAATATTTTAGAGGATAACGCATGTCAGGTCTGGGTTTGGTCTAGGATTTGGCCTCGTCAGGCTCATACTATCGCATATTTCTCATACTTCATGGCTAGATCCTGGGCTATTTCTGGATTGGATCACGTAGTAATGTGGTACCACACTGGAACAGTCCATTAAACCTGGTTTGGATCAATATTTTAGAGGATAACGCATGTTAGGTTTGGGTTAGGTCTCGGATTTGCCCTCATCAGGCTCATACTTTCGCGTTTTTCACATACTTGTTGAAAAGATCCTGGGTTTTTTCCTGTTTGGGCCACGTAGTAGTGTGGTACCACACTGAAACAGTCGATTAAACCTGGTTTCGATCAATATTTTTGAGGATAACGCATGTTAGGTCTAGGTTAGGTCTGGGATTTTCACTCATCAGGCTCATACTTTCGCATTTTTCTCATACTTCATGGCTAGATCCTAGGCTATTTCTGGATTGTATCATGTAGTAATGTGGTACCTCACTGAAACATTCAATTAAACCTGGTCTTGATAAATATTTTAGAGGATAACGCATGTTAGGTCTGGGTTAGGTCTAGGATTTGCCCCCATCAGGCTTATACTTTCGCATATTTCTCATACTTCATGGCTGGATCCTGGGCTATTTCTGGATTGGGTCACGTAGTAATGTGGTACCACACTGAAACAGTCAATTAAGCCTGGTTTTGATCAATATTTTAGAGAATAATTCATGTTAGGTCCAGGTTAGGTCTGGGATTTGCTCTCGTCGGGCTCATTCTTTCGCATATTTCTCATACTTGATACCTAGATCCTGGGCTTTTTCTGGATTGCATCACGTAGTAAGGAAGTGCAACACTGAAACAGTCAATTAAGACTGGTTTCCATCAATATTTTAGAGGACAACGCATGTTAGGTCTAGGTTAGGCCTGGGATTTGCCCTCATCAGGGTCATACTTTCGCAGTCTTAACATACATGTTGACGTGATCGAGGGTTTTTTCTGCTTTGTATCACGTAGTAAAAAGGTACCACACTGAAACAGTCCATTAAACCTGGTTTGGATCAATATTTTAGAGGATAATGCAAGTTAGGTCTGGGATTGGTCTGGGATTTGCCCTCATCAGGCTCATACTTTCGCGTTTTTCACATACTTGTTGAACAGATCCTGGGTTTTTTCCGGTTTGGGTCACGTAGTAATGTGGTACCACACTGAAACAGTCAATTAAACCTGGTTTCGCTCAATATTTTAGAAGATAACGCATGTTAGGCCTAGGTTAGGCCTGGGATTTGCCCTCATCAGGGTCATACTTTCGCAGTTTTAACATGCATGTTGACCTGATCAAGTGTTTTTTCTGCTTTGGATCACGTAGTAAAGTGGTACCACAACTAAAACAGTCAATTAAACCTGGTTTCGATCACTATTTTAGAGGATAACGCAAGTTAGGTCTGGGATAGGTCTGGGATTAGCCCTCATCAGGCTCATACTTTCGCAGTTTTAACATGCATGTTGACCTGATCGAGGGTTTTTTCTGCTTTGGATCACGTAGTAAAGTGGTACCACAACTAAAACAGTCAATTAAACCTGGTTTCGATCAATATTTTAGAGAATAATTCATGTTAGGTCTAGGTTAGGTCTGGGATTAGCCCTCATCAGACTCATACTTTCGCACACTTCACATACTCGTTGACAAGATCCTGGCTTTTTTTCTAGTTTGGATCACGTAGTAATGTGGTACCACACTGAAACAGTCGATTAAACCTGGTTTCGATTAATGTTTTAGAGGATAACGCATGTTAGGTCTGGGATAGGTCTGGGATTCGCCCTCATCAGGCTCATACTTTCGCATATTTCTCATACTTGATGGCTAGATCCTGGGCTTTTTCTGGATTGCATCATGTAGTAATGAAGTACAACACTGAAACAGTCAATTAAACCTGGTTTCGATCAATATCTTAGAGGACAACGCAAGTTAGGTCTGGGATAGGTCTGGGATTTGCCCTCATCAGGCTCATACTTTCGCGTTTTTCACATACTTGTTGAACAGATCCTGGGTTTTTTCTGGTTTGGGTCACGTAGTAGTGCGGTACCACACTGAAACAGTACATTAAACCTGGTTTCGATCAATATTTTTGAGGATAACGCATGTTAGGTCTAGGTTAGGCCGGGGATTTTCACTCATCAGACTCATACTTTCGCATTCTTCACATACTTTTTGAACGGATCCTGGGTTTTTTCTGGTTTGGATTACGTATTAATGTGGGACCACACTGAAACAATCAAATAAACCTGGCCTTGATAAATATTTTAGAGGATAACGCATGTTAGGTCTGCGTTAGGTCTAGGATTTGCCATCGTCAGGCTCATACTTTCGCATATTTCTCATACTTCATGGCTAGATCCTGGGTTATTTCTGGATTGGATCACGTAGTAATGTGGTACCACACTGAAACTGTCGATTAAACCAGGTTTCGATCAATATTTTTGAGGATAACGCGTGTTAGGTCTAGGTTAGCCCAGGGATTTGCCCTCATCAGGCTCATACTTTCGCGTTTTTCACATACTTGTTGAACAGATCCTGGGTTTTTCCTGGTTTGGATCAGGTAGTAATGTGGGACTACACTGGAACAGTCAATTAAACCTGGTTTCGATCAATGTTTTAGAGAATATTTCATGTTATGTCTAGGTTAGGTCTGGGATTTGCTCTCATCAGGCTCATTCTATCGCATATTTCTCATACTTCATGGCTAGATCCTGGGCTATTTCTGGATTGGATCACGTAGTAATGTGGTACCACACTGGAACAGTCGATTAAACCAGGTTTCTATCAATATTTTTGAGGATAACGCAAGTTAGGTCTGGGATAGGTCTGGGATTTGCCCTCATCAGGCTCATACTTTCGCGTTTTTCACATACTTGTTGAACAGATCCTGGGTTTTTTCCTGTTTGGGTCACGTAGTAGTGTGGTACCACACTGAAGCAGTCGATTAAACCAGGTTTCTATCAATATTTTTGAGGATAACGCAAGTTAGGTCTGGGATAGGTCTGGGATTTGCCCTCATCAGGCTCATACTTTCGCGTTTTTCACATACTTGTTGAACAGATCCTGGGTTTTTTCCTGTTTGGGTCACGTAGTAGTGTGGTACCACACTGAAGCAGTCGATTAAACCTGGTTTCGATCAATATTTTAGAGGATAACGCAAGTTTGGTCTGGGATAGGTCTGGGATTTGCCCTCATCAGGCTCATACTTTCGCATTCTTCACATACTTGTTGAACAGATCCTGGGTTTTTCCTGGTTTGGATCAGGTAGTAATGTGGGACCACACTGGAACAGTCAATTAAACCTGGTTTCGATCAATGTTTTAGAGAATATTTCATGTTAGGTCTAGGTTAGGTCTGGGATTTGCTCTCATCAGGCTCATTCTTTCGCATATTTCTCATACTTCATGGCTAGATCCTGGGCTATTTCTGGATTGGATCACGTAGTAATGTGGTACCACACTCAAACAGTCGATTAAACCAGGTTTCTATCAATATTTTTGAGGATAACGCAAGTTAGGTCTGGGATAGGTCTGGGATTTGCCCTCATCAGGCTCATACTTTCGCGTTTTTCACATACTTGTTGAACAGATCCTGGGTTTTTTCCGGTTTGGGTCACGTACTAATGTGGTACCACGCTGAAACAGTCAATTAAACCTGGTTTCGTTCAATATTTTAGAGGATAACGCAAGTTAGGTCTGGGATAGGTCTGGGATTTGCCCTCATCAGGCTCATACTTTCGCGTTTTTCACATACTTGTTGAACAGATCCTGGGTTTTTTCCTGTTTGGGCCACGTAGTAGTGTGGTACCACACTGAAGCAGTCGATTAAACCTGGTTTCGATCAATATTTTAGAGGATAACGCAAGTTAGGTCTGGGATAGGTCTGGGATTTGCCCTCATCAGGCTCATACTTTCGCGTTTTTCACATACTTGTTGAACAGATCCTGGGTTTTTCCTGGTTTGGATCAGGTAGTAATGTGGGACCACACTGGAACAGTCAATTAAACCTGGTTTCGATCAATGTTTTAGAGAATATTTCATGTTAGGTCTAGGTTAGGTCTGGGATTTGCTCTCATCAGGCTCATTCTTTCGCATATTTCTCATACTTCATGGCTAGATCCTGGGCTATTTCTGGATTGGATCACGTAGTAATGTGGTACCACACTGAAACAGTCGATTAAACCAGGTTTCGATCAATATTTTTGAGGATAACGCATGTTAGGTTTGGGTTAGGTCTAGGATTTGCCCTCATCAGGCTCATACTTTCGCATATTTCTCATACTTCATGGCTGGATCCTGGGCTATTTCTGGATTGGATCACGTAGTAATGTGGTACCACACTGAAACAGTCAATTAAACCTGGTTTCCATCAATATTTTAGAGGATAACGCAAGTTAGGTCTGGGATAGGTCTGGGATTCGCCCTCATCAGGCTCATACTTTCGCGTTTTTCACATACTTGTTGAACTGGTCCTGGGTTTTTTCTGGTTTGGATCACGTAGCAATGTGGAACCACACTGAAGCAGTCGATTAAACCTGGTTTCGATCAATATTTTAGAGGATAACGCAAGTTTGGTCTGGGATAGGTCTGGGATTTGCCCTCATCAGGCTCATACTTTCGCATTCTTCACATACTTGTTGAACGGATCCTGGGTTTTTTCTGGTTTGGATCACGTTGTAATATGGGACCACACTGAAACAATCAATTAAACCTGGTCATGATCAATATTTTAGAGAATAATTCATGTTATGTCTAGGTTAGGTCTAGGATTTGCCCTCATCAGGCTCATTCTTTCGCATATTTCTCATACTTGATGGCTAGATCCTGGGCTTTTTCTGGATTGCATCACGTAGTAATGTGGTACCACACTGAAACAGTCGATTAAACCAGGTTTCGATCAATATTTTTGAGGATAACGCATGTTAGGTTTGGGTTAGGTCTAGGATTTGCCCTCATCAGGCTCATACTTTCGCATATTTCTCATACTTCATGGCTGGATCCTGGGCTATTTCTGGATTGGATCACGTAGTAATGTGGTAACACACTCAAACAGTCGATTAAACCAGGTTTCTATCAATATTTTTGAGGATAACGCAAGTTAGGTGTGGGATAGGTCTGGGATTTGCCCTCATCAGGCTCATACTTTCGCGTTTTTCACATACTTGTTGAACAGATCCTGGGTTTTTTCCGGTTTGGGTCACGTACTAATGTGGTACCACGCTGAAACAGTCAATTAAACCTGGTTTCGTTCAATATTTTAGAGGATAACGCAAGTTAGGTCTGGGATAGGTCTGGGATTTGCCCTCATCAGGCTCATACTTTCGCGTTTTTCACATACTTGTTGAACAGATCCTGGGTTTTTTCCTGTTTGGGTCACGTAGTAGTGTGGTACCACACTGAAGCAGTCGATTAAACCTGGTTTCGATCAATATTTTAGAGGATAACGCAAGTTAGGTCTGGGATAGGTCTGGGATTTGCCCTCATCAGGCTCATACTTTCGCGTTTTTCACATACTTGTTGAACAGATCCTGGGTTTTTCCTGGTTTGGATCAGGTAGTAATGTGGGACCACACTGGAACAGTCAATTAAACCTGGTTTCGATCAATGTTTTAGAGAATATTTCATGTTAGGTCTAGGTTAGGTCTGGGATTTGTTCTCATCAGGCTCATTCTTTCGCATATTTCTCATACTTCATGGCTAGATCCTGGGCTATTTCTGGATTGGATCACGTAGTAATGTGGTACCACACTGAAACAGTCGATTAAACCAGGTTTCGATCAATATTTTTGAGGATAACGCATGTTAGGTTTGGGTTAGGTCTAGGATTTGCCCTCATCAGGCTCATACTTTCGCATATTTCTCATACTTCATGGCTGGATCCTGGGCTATTTCTGGATTGGATCACGTAGTAATGTGGTACCACACTGAAACTGTCAATTAAACCTGGTTTCCATCAATATTTTAGAGGATAACGCAAGTTAGGTCTGGGATAGGTCTGGGATTCGCCCTCATCAGGCTCATACTTTCGCGTTTTTCACATACTTGTTGAACTGGTCCTGGGTTTTTTCTGGTTTGGATCACGTAGCAATGTGGAACCACACTGAAGCAGTCGATTAAACCTGGTTTCGATCAATATTTTAGAGGATAACGCAAGTTTGGTCTGGGATAGGTCTGGGATTTGCCCTCATCAGGCTCATACTTTCGCATATTTCTCATACTTGATGGCTAGATCCTGGGCTTTTTCTGGATTGCATCACGTAGTATTGTGGTACCACACTGAAACAGTCGATTAAACCAGGTTTCGATCAATATTTTAGAGAATAATTCATGTTAGGTCTGGGTTAGGTCTAGGATTTGCTCTCATCAGGCTCATACTTTCGCATATTTCTCATACTTCGTGGCTAGATCCTGGGCTATTTCTGGATTGGATCACGTAGTAATGTGGTACCACACTGAAACAGTCAATTAAACCTGGTTTCCATCAATATTTTAGAGGACAATGCAAGTTAGGTCTGGGATAGGTCTGGGATTTGCCCACATCAGGGTCATACGTTCGCATTTTTCACATACTTGTTGAACAGATCCTGGGTTTTCTCTGGTATGGATCACGCAGTAATGTGGTACCACACTGAAGCATTCAGTTAAACCTGGTCTTGATAAATATTTTTGAGGATAACGCATGTTAGGTCTGGGTTAGGTCTAGGATTTGCCCTCATCAGGCTCATACTTTCGCATATTTCTTATACTTCATGGATAGATCCTGGGCTATTTTCTGGTTTGGATCACATAGTAATGTGGTACCACACTGAAACAGTCAATTAAACCTGGTTGCGACTAAAATTTTACAGGATAACGCAGGTTATGACTCGGTTAGTTCTGGTATTTGCAATCATCTGGCTCATACTTTCGCGTTTCTCGCATACTTGTTCGCAAGATCCTGGGCTTTTTCTGGTTTGTGTCACGTAGTAATGCGGTACCACACCGAAACAGTCAATTAAACCTTGGTTGCGATTAATATTTTAGAGGATAACGCAGGTTATGTCTCGGTTAGGTCTGGGTTTTGCCCTCATCTGGCTCGTACTTTCGCATTTTTCGCTTACTTGTTGGCCAGATCCTGGCCTTTTTCTGGTTTGTATCACGTAGTAATGTGGTACCACACTGAAACAGTCAATAGAAGCTGGTTCCGAATAGTATTTTAGAGGATAACGCTGGCTATGTCTGGGTTAGTTCTGGTATTTGCAATCATCTGGCTCATACTTTCGCGTTTTTCGCATATTTGTTGGCCAGATCCTGGGTTTTTTCTGGTTTGGATCCCGTAGTAATGAGGTTCCACACCTGAACAGTCAACTAAACCTGGTTGCGATTAATATTTTAGAGGATAACGCCGGTTATGTCTCGGTTAGGTCTGGGTTTTGCCCTCATCTGGCTCGTACTTTCGCATTTTTCGCATACTTGTTGGCCAGATCCTGGGCTTTTTCTGGTTTGGATCACGTAGTAATGTGGTACCACACTGAAACAGTCAATAAAAACTGGTTCCGATTAGTGTTTTAGAGGATAACGCTGGTTATGTCTGGGTTAGTTCTGGTATTTGCAATCATCTTGCTCATACTTTCGCTTTTTTCGCATACTTGTTGGCCAGATGCTGGGTTTTTTCTGGTTTGGACCACGTAGTAATGAGGTACCTCACTGAAACAGTCAATAAAAGCTGGTTCCGATTAGTGTTTTAGAGGATAACGCCGGTTATATCTCGGTTAGGTCTGGGATTTGCACTCATCTGTTTCGTACCTTCGCATTTTTCGCATACTTGTTGGCCAGATCCTGGCCTTTTTCTGGTTTTGTATCACGTAGTAATGTGGTACCACACTGAAACAGTCAATAGAAGCTGGTTCCGAATAGTATTTTAGAGGATAACGCTGGCTATGTCTGGGTTAGTTCTGGTATTTGCAATCATCTGGCTCATACTTTCGCGTTTTTCGCATATTTGTTGGCCAGATCCTGGGTATTTTCTGGTTTGGATCCCGTAGTAATGAGGTTCCACACCTGAAGAGTCAATTGAACCTGTTTGCGATTAATATTTTAGAGGATAACGCCGGTTATGTCTCGGTTAGGTCTGGGATTTGCCCTCATCTGGCTCGTACTTTCGCATTTTTCGCATACTTGTTGGCCAGATCCTGGGCTTTTTTCTGGTTTGGACCACGTAGTAATGAGGTACCTCACTGGAACAGTCAATAAAAGCTGGTTCCGATTAGTGTTTTAGAGGATAACGCCGGTTATATCTCGGTTAGGTCTGGGATTTGCACTCATCTGGTTCGTACCTTCGCATTTTTCGCATACTTGTTGGCCAGATCCTGGCCTTTTTCTGGTTTGTATCACGTAGTAATGTGGTACCACACTGAAACAGTCAATAGAAGCTGGTTCCGAATAGTATTTTAGAGGATAACGCTGGCTATGTCTGGGTTAGTTCTGGTATTTGCAATCATCTGGCTCATACTTTCGCGTTTTTCGCATATTTGTTGGCCAGATCCTGGGTTTTTTCTGGTTTGAATCCCGTAGTAATGAGGTACCTCACTGAGACGGTCAATAAAAGCTGGTTCCGATTAGAGTTTTAGAGGATAACGCCGGTTATATCTCGGTTAGGTCTCGGATTTGCCCTCATCTGGCTCGTACCTTCGCATTTTTCCCATACTTGTTGGCCAGATCCGGGCCTTTTTCTGGCTTGGACCAAGTAGTAATGTGGGACCACACTGAAACAGTCAATTAAACCTGGTTTCCATCAATATTTTAGAGGATAACGCAAGTTAGGTCTGGGATAGGTCTGGGATTCGCCCTCATCAGGCTCATACTTTCGCGTTTTTCACATACTTGTTGAACTGGTCCTGGGTTTTTTCTGGTTTGGATCACGTAGCAATGTGGAACCACACTGAAGCAGTCGATTAAACCTGGTTTCGATCAATATTTTAGAGGATAACGCAAGTTTGGTCTGGGATAGGTCTGGGATTTGCCCTCATCAGGCTCATACTTTCGCATTCTTCACATACTTGTTGAACGGATCCTGGGTTTTTTCTGGTTTGGATCACGTAGTAATATGGGACCACACTGAAACAATCAATTAAACCTGGTCATGATCAATATTTTAGAGAATAATTCATGTTATGTCTAGGTTAGGTCTAGGATTTGCCCTCATCAGGCTCATTCTTTCGCATATTTCTCATACTTGATGGCTAGATCCTGGGCTTTTTCTGGATTGCATCACGTAGTATTGTGGTACCACACTGAAACAGTCGATTAAACCAGGTTTCGATCAATATTTTAGAGAATAATTCATGTTAGGTCTGGGTTAGGTCTAGGATTTGCTCTCATCAGGCTCATACTTTCGCATATTTCTCATACTTCGTGGCTAGATCCTGGGCTATTTCTGGATTGGATCACGTAGTAATGTGGTACCACACTGAAACAGTCAATTAAACCTGGTTTCCATCAATATTTTAGAGGACAATGCAAGTTAGGTCTGGGATAGGTCTGGGATTTGCCCACATCAGGGTCATACGTTCGCATTTTTCACATACTTGTTGAACAGATCCTGGGTTTTCTCTGGTATGGATCACGCAGTAATGTGGTACCACACTGAAGCATTCAGTTAAACCTGGTCTTGATAAATATTTTTGAGGATAACGCATGTTAGGTCTGGGTTAGGTCTAGGATTTGCCCTCATCAGGCTCATACTTTCGCATATTTCTTATACTTCATGGATAGATCCTGGGCTATTTTCTGGTTTGGATCACATAGTAATGTGGTACCACACTGAAACAGTCAATTAAACCTGGTTGCGACTAAAATTTTACAGGATAACGCAGGTTATGACTCGGTTAGTTCTGGTATTTGCAATCATCTGGCTCATTCTTTCGCGTTTCTCGCATACTTGTTCGCAAGATCCTGGGCTTTTTCTGGTTTGTGTCACGTAGTAATGCGGTACCACACCGAAACAGTCAATTAAACCTTGGTTGCGATTAATATTTTAGAGGATAACGCAGGTTATGTCTCGGTTAGGTCTGGGTTTTGCCCTCATCTGGCTCGTACTTTCGCATTTTTCGCTTACTTGTTGGCCAGATCCTGGCCTTTTTCTGGTTTGTATCACGTAGTAATGTGGTACCACACTGAAACAGTCAATAGAAGCTGGTTCCGAATAGTATTTTAGAGGATAACGCTGGCTATGTCTGGGTTAGTTCTGGTATTTGCAATCATCTGGCTCATACTTTCGCGTTTTTCGCATATTTGTTGGCCAGATCCTGGGTTTTTTCTGGTTTGGATCCCGTAGTAATGAGGTTCCACACCTGAACAGTCAACTAAACCTGGTTGCGATTAATATTTTAGAGGATAACGCCGGTTATGTCTCGGTTAGGTCTGGGTTTTGCCCTCATCTGGCTCGTACTTTCGCATTTTTCGCATACTTGTTGGCCAGATCCTGGGCTTTTTCTGGTTTGGATCACGTAGTAATGTGGTACCACACTGAAACAGTCAATAAAAACTGGTTCCGATTAGTGTTTTAGAGGATAACGCTGGTTATGTCTGGGTTAGTTCTGGTATTTGCAATCATCTTGCTCATACTTTCGCTTTTTTCGCATACTTGTTGGCCAGATGCTGGGTTTTTTCTGGTTTGGACCACGTAGTAATGAGGTACCTCACTGAAACAGTCAATAAAAGCTGGTTCCGATTAGTGTTTTAGAGGATAACGCCGGTTATATCTCGGTTAGGTCTGGGATTTGCACTCATCTGTTTCGTACCTTCGCATTTTTCGCATACTTGTTGGCCAGATCCTGGCCTTTTTCTGGTTTTGTATCACGTAGTAATGTGGTACCACACTGAAACAGTCAATACAAGCTGGTTCCGAATAGTATTTTAGAGGATAACGCTGGCTATGTCTGGGTTAGTTCTGGTATTTGCAATCATCTGGCTCATACTTTCGCGTTTTTCGCATATTTGTTGGCCAGATCCTGGGTATTTTCTGGTTTGGATCCCGTAGTAATGAGGTTCCACACTGAGACGGTCAATAAAAGCTGGTTCCGATTAGAGTTTTAGAGGATAACGCCGGTTATATCTCGGTTAGGTCTGGGATTTGCACTCATCTGGTTCGTACCTTCGCATTTTTCGCATACTTGTTGGCCAGATCCTGGCCTTTTTCTGGTTTTGTATCACGTAGTAATGTGGTACCACACTGAAACAGTCAATACAAGCTGGTTCCGAATAGTATTTTAGAGGATAACGCTGGCTATGTCTGGGTTAGTTCTGGTATTTGCAATCATCTGGCTCATACTTTCGCGTTTTTCGCATATTTGTTGGCCAGATCCTGGGTATTTTCTGGTTTGGATCCCGTAGTAATGAGGTTCCACACTGAGACGGTCAATAAAAGCTGGTTCCGATTAGAGTTTTAGAGGATAACGCCGGTTATATCTCGGTTAGGTCTGGGATTTGCACTCATCTGGTTCGTACCTTCGCATTTTTCGCATACTTGTTGGCCAGATCCTGGCCTTTTTCTGGTTTGTATCACGTAGTAATGTGGTACCACACTGAAACAGTCAATAGAAGCTGGTTCCGAATAGTATTTTAGAGGATAACGCTGGCTATGTCTGGGTTAGTTCTGGTATTTGCAATCATCTGGCTCATACTTTCGCGTTTTTCGCATATTTGTTGGCCAGATCCTGGGTTTTTTCTGGTTTGAATCCCGTAGTAATGAGGTACCTCACTGAGACGGTCAATAAAAGCTGGTTCCGATTAGAGTTTTAGAGGATAACGCCGGTTATATCTCGGTTAGGTCTCGGATTTGCCCTCATCTGGCTCGTACCTTCGCATTTTTCCCATACTTGTTGGCCAGATCCGGGCCTTTTTCTGGCTTGGACCAAGTAGTAATGTGGAACCACACTGAAACAGTCAATTAAATCTGGTTGCGATTAATATTTTAGAGGATAACGCCGTCTATGTCTCGGTTAGGTCTGGGATTTGCCCTCATCTGGCTCGTACTTTCGCATTTTTCGCATACTTGTTGGCCAGATCCTGGCCTTTTTCTGGTTTGTATCACGTAGTAATGAGGTACCTTACTGAAACAGTCAATAAAAGCTGGTTGCGAATAGTATTTTAGAGGATAACTCTGGTTATGTCTGGGTTCGTTCTGGTATTTGCAATCATCTTGCTCATACTTTCGCTTTTTTCGCATACTTGTTAGCCAGATGCTGGATTTTTTCTGGTTTGGATCCCGTAATAATGACGTTCCACACCGAAGCAGTCAATTAAACCTGGTTTCGATTAATACTTTAGAGGATATTGCCGGTTATATCTCGGTTAGGTCTCGGATTTGCCCTCATCTGGCTCGTACCTTCGCATTTTTCCCATACTTGTTGGCCAGATCCTGGCCTTTTTCTGGCTTGGACCAAGTATTAATGTGGGACCACACTGAAACAGTCAATTAAACCTGGTTGCGATTAATATTTTAGAGGATAACGCCGTTTATCTCTCGGTTAGGTCTGGGATTTGCCCTCATCTGGCTCGTACTTTCTCATTTTTCGCATACTTGTTGGCCAGATCCTGGGTTTTTCCTGGTTTGTATCCCGTAATAATGACATTCCACACCGAAACAGTCAATTAAACCCGGTTTCGATTAATATTTTAGAGGATATTGCCGGTTATATCTCGGTTAGGTCTGGGATTTGCCCTCATCTGGCCCGTACTTTCGCATTTTTCGCATACTTGAATGGCCAGATCCTGTGTTCTTCTATTGTTAGGATCACGTAGTAATGTGATACCACACTGAAACAGTCAATTAAACCTGGTAGCGACTAAAATTTTACAGGATAACGCAGGTTATGTCTCGGTTAGTTCTGGGATTTGCCCTCATCTGGCCCGTACTTTCGCGTTTCTCGCATACTTGTTCGCAAGATCCTGGGCTTTTTCTGGTTTGTGTCACGTAGTAATGCGGTACCACACCGAAACAGTCAATTAAACCTTGGTTGCGATTAATATTTTAGAGGATAATGCAGGTTATGTCTCGGTTAGGTCTGGTATTTGCAATCATCTTCCTTATACTTTCGCTTTCTTCGCATACTTGTTGGCCAGATGCTGGGTTTTTTCTGGTTTGGACCACGTAGTAATGAGGTACCTCACTGAAACGGTCAATAAAAGCTAGTTCCGATTAGTGTTTTAGAGGATAACGCCGGTTATATCTCGGTTATGTCTCGGATTTGCCCTCATCTGGCTCGTACCTTCGCATTTTTCCCATACTTGTTGGCCAGATCCTGGCCTTTTTCTGGCTTGGACCAAGTAGTAATGTGGGACCACACTGAAACAGTCAATTAAACCTGGTTGCGATTAATATTTTTGAGGATAACGCCGTTTATGTCTCGGTTAGGTCTGGGATTTGCCCTCATCTGGCTCGTACTTTCGCATTTTTCGCATACTTGTTGGCCAGATCCTGGCCTTTTTCTGGTTTGTATCACGTAGTAATGAGGTACCTCACTGAAACAGTCAATAAAAGCTGGTTCCGAATAGTATTTTAGAGGATAACTCTGGTTATGTCTGGGTTCGTTCTGGTATTTGCAATCATCTTGCTCATACTTTCGCTTTTTTCGCATACTTGTTGGCCAGATGCTGGGTTTTTTCTGGTTTGGACAACGTAGTAATGAGGTACCTCACTGAAACAGTCAATAGAAGCTGGTTCCGAATAGTATTTTAGAGGATAACGCTGGCTACGTCTGGGTTAGTTCTGGTATTTGCAATCATCTGGCTCATACTTTCGCGTTTTTCGCATATTTGTTGGCCAGATCCTGGGTTTTTTCTGGTATGGATCCCGTAGTAAGTTGGTTCCACACCTGAATAGTCAATTAAACCTGGTTGCGATTAATATTTTAGAGGATAACGCCGGTTATGTCTCGGTTAGGTCTGGGTTTTGCCCTCATCTGGCTCGTACTTTCGCAATTTTCGCATACTTGTTGGCCAGATCCTGGGCTCTTTCTGGTTTGGCTCACGTAGTAATGTGGTACCACACTGAAACAGTCAATAAAAACTGGTTCCGATTAGTGTTTTAGAGGATAACGCTGGTTATGTCTGGGTTAGTTCTGGTATTTGCAATCATCTTGCTCATACTTTCGCTTTTTTCGCATACTTGTTGGCCAGATGCTGGGTTTTTTCTGGTTTGGACCACGTAGTAATGAGGTACCTCACTGAAACGGTCAATAAAAGCTGGTTCCGATTAGTGTTTTAGAGGATAACGCCGGTTATATCTCGGCTAGGTCTCGGATTTGCCCTCATCTGGCTCGTACCATCGCATTTTTCCCATACTTGTTGGCCAGATCCTGGCCTTTTTCTGGCTTGGACCAAGTAGTAATGTGGGACCACACTGACACAGTCAATTAAACCTGGTTGCGATTAATATTTTAGAGGATAACGTCGTTTATGTCTCGGTTAGGTCTGGGATTTGCCCTCATCTGGCTCGTACTTTCGCATTTTTCGCATACTTGTTGGCCAGATCCTGGCCTTTTTCTGGTTTATATCACGTAGTAATGAGGTACCTCACTGAAACAGTCAATAAAAGCTGGTTCCGAATAGTATTTTGGAGGATAACTCTGGTTATGTCTGGGTTCGTTCTGGTATTTGCAATCATCTTGCTCATACTTTCGCTTTTTTCGCATACTTGTTGGCCAGATGCTGGGTTTTTTCTGGTTTGGACCACGTAGTAATGAGGTACCTCCGTGAAACAGTCAATAAAAGCTGGTTCCGATTAGTGTTTTAGAGGATAACGCCGGTTATATCTCGGTTAGGTCTGGGATTTGCACTCATCTGGTTCGTACCTCCGCATTTTTCGCATACTTGTTGGCCAGATGCTGGGTTTTTTCTGGTTTATATCACGTAGTAATGAGGTACCTCACTGAAACAGTCAATAAAAGCTGGTTCCGAATAGTATTTTGGAGGATAACTCTGGTTATGTCTGGGTTCGTTCTGGTATTTGCAATCATCTTGCTCGTACCATCGCATTTTTCCCATACTTGTTGGCCAGATCCTGGCCTTTTTCTGGCTTGGACCAAGTAGTAATGTGGGACCACACTGACACAGTCAATTAAACCTGGTTGCGATTAATATTTTAGAGGATAACGTCGTTTATGTCTCGGTTAGGTCTGGGATTTGCCCTCATCTGGCTCGTACTTTCGCATTTTTCGCATACTTGTTGGCCATATCCTGGCCTTTTTCTGGTTTGTATCACATAGTAATGTGGTACCACACTGAAACAGTCAATAGAAGCTGGTTCCGAATAGTATTTTAGAGGATAACGCTGGCTATGTCTGGGTTAGTTCTGGTATTTGCAATCATGTGGCTCATACTTTCGCGTTTTTCGCATATTTGTTGGCCAGATCCTGGGTTTTTTCTGGTTTGGATTCCGTAGTAATGAGGTGCCACACCGAAACAGTCAATTAAACCTGGTTGCGATTAATATTTTAGAGGATAACGCCGGTTATGTCTCGGTTAGGGCTGAGATTTGCCCTCATCTGGCTCGTACTTTCGCATTTCTCGCATACTTGTTGGCCAGATGCTGGGTTTTTTCTGGTTTGGATCACGTAATAATGATGTTCCACACCGAAACAGTCAATTAAACCTGGTTTCTATTAATATTTTAGAGGATAACGCCGGTTTTGTCTCGGTTAGGTCTGGGATTTGCCCTCATCTGGCTCGTACTTTCGCATTTCTCGCATACTTGTTGGCCAGATCCTGGGCTTTTTCTGGTTCGGATCACGTAGTAATGTGGTACCACACTGAGACAGTCAATAAAAGTTGGTCCCGATTAGTATTTTAGAGGATAACGCCGGTTATGTCTCGGTTAGGTCTGGGATTTGCCTTCATCTGGCTCGTACTTTCGCATTTTTCGCATACTTGTTGGCCAGATCCTGGCCTTTTTCTGGTTTCTATCACGTAGTAATGTGGTACCACACTGAAACAGTCAATAGAAGCTGGTTCCGAATAGTATTCTAGAGGATAACGCTGGCTATGTCTGGGTTAGTTCTGGTATTTGCAATCATCTTGCTCATACTTTCGCGTTTTTCGCATACTTGTTGGCCAGATGCTGGGTTTTTTCTGGTTTGGACAACGTAGTAATGAGGTACCTCACTGAAACAGTCAATAAAAGCTGGTTCCGATTAGAGTTTTAGAGGATAACGCTGGTTATGTCTGGGTTAGTTCTGGTATTTGCAATCATCTGGCTCATGCTTTCGCGTTTTTCTCATATTTGTTGGCCAGATCCTGGGTTTTTTCTGGTTTGGATTCCGTAGTAATGAGGTGCCACACCGAAACAGTCAATTAAACCTGGTTGCGAATAATATTTTAGAGGATAACGCCGGTTATGTCTCGGTTAGGGCTGGGATTTGCCCTCATCTGGCTCGTACCAATCGCATTTCTCGCATACTTGTTGGCCAGATCCTGGGCTTTTTCTGGTTCGGATCACGTAGTAATGTGGTACCACACTGAGACAGTCAATAAAAGTTGGTCCCGATTAGTATTTTAGAGGATAACGCTGGTTATGTATCGGTTAGGTCAGGGATTTGCCCTCATCTGGCTCGTACTTTCGCATTTTTCGCATACTTGTTGGCCAGATCCTGGGTTTTTCCTGGTCTGGATCCCGTAATAATGACATTCCACACCGAAACAGTCAATTAAACCTGGTTTCTATTAATATTTTAGAGGATATTGCCGGTTATATCTCGGTTAGGTCTGGGATTGGCCACATCTGGCCCGTACTTTCGCATTTTTCGCATACTTGAATGGCCAGATCCTGTGTTCTTCTATTGTTAGGATCACGTAGTAATGTGGTACCACACTGAAACAGTCAATAAAAGCTGGTTCCGAATAGTATTTTAGAGGATAACGCTAGCTATGTCTGGGTTAGTAATGGTATTTGCAATCATCTGGCTCATACTTTCGCGTTTTTCGCATATATGTTGGCCAGATCCTGGGTTTTTTCTGGTTAGGATCCCGTAGTAATGAGGTTCCACACCGAAACAGTCAATTAAACCTGGTTGCGATTAATATTTTAGAGGATAACGCCGGTTATGTCTCGGTTAGGTCTGGGATTTGCCCTCATCTGTCTCGTACTTTCGCATTTTTCGCATACTTGAATGGCCAGATCCTGTGTTTTTCTATTGTTAGGATCACGTAGTAATGTGGTACCACACTGAAACAGTCAATTAAACCTGGTTGCGACTAAAATTTTAGAGGATAACGCAGGTTATGTCTCGGTTAGTTCTGGTATTTGCAATCATCTGGCTCATACTTGTTCGCAAGATCCTGGGCTTTTTCTGGTTTGTGTCACGTAGTAATGCGGTACCACACCGAAACAGTCAATTAAACCTGGTTGCGATTAATATTTTTGAGGATAACGCGGGTTATGTCTCGGTTAGGTCTGGGTTTTGCCCTCATCTGGCTCGTACTTTCGCATTTTTCGCATACTTGTTGGCCAGATCCTGGGCTTTTTCTGGTTTGTATCACGTAGTAATGTGGTACCACACTGAAACAGTCAATAGAAGCTGGTTCCGAATAGTATTTTAGAGGATAACGCCGGTTATATCTCGGTTAGGTCTGGGATTTGCCCTCATCTGGCTCGTACCTTCGCATTTTTCGCGTACTTGTTGGCCAGATCCAGGCCTTTTTCTGGCTCGGACCACGTAGTAATGTGGTACCACACCGTAACAGGGTATTAATCCCGGTTGCAATTAATATTTTAGAGGATAACGCCGGTTATGTCTCGGTTAGGGCTGGGATTTGCCCTCATCTGGCTCGTACTTTCGCATTTCTCGCATACTTGTTGGCCAGATCCTGGGCTTTTCCAGGTTTGGGTCACGTAGTAATGTGGTACCACACTGAAACAGTCAATAAAAGCTGGACCCGAATAGTATTTTAGCGGATAACGCTGGCTATGTCTGGGTTAGTTCTGGTATTTGCAATCATCTGGCTCATACTTTCGCGTTTTTCGCATATTTGTTGGCCAGATCCTGGGTTTTTTCTGGTTAGGATCCCGTAGTAACGAGGTTCCACACCGAAACAGTCAATTAAACCTGGTTGCGATTAATATTTTAGAGGATAACGCCGGTTATGTCTCGGTTAGGTCTGGGATTAGCCCTCATCTGGCTCGTACCTGCGCATTTTTCGCATACTTATTGGCCATATCCTGGCCTTATTCTGGTTTGTATCACGTAGTAATGTGGTACCACACTGAAACAGTCAATAGAAGCTGGTTCCGAATAGTATTTTAGAGGATAACGCTGGCTATGTCTGGGTTAGTTCTGGTATTTGCAATCATCTGGCTCATACTTTCGCGTTTTTCGCATATTTGTTGGCAAGATCCTGGGTTTTTTCTGGTTTGGATCCCGTAGTAATGAGGTTCCACACCGAAACAGTCAATTAAACCTGGTTGCGATTAATATTTTAGAGGATAACGCCGGTTATGTCTCGGTTAGGTCTGGGATTAGCCCTCATCTGGCTCGTACCTGCGCATTTTTCGCATACTTATTGGCCATATCCTGGCCTTATTCTGGTTTGTATCACGTAGTAATGTGGTACCACACTGAAACAGTCAATAGAAGCTGGTTCCGAATAGTATTTTAGAGGATAACGCTGGCTATGTCTGGGTTAGTTCTGGTATTTGCAATCATCTTGCTCATACTTTCGCTTTTTTCGCATACTTGTTGGCCAGATGCTGGGTTTTTTCTGGTTTGGACCACGTAGTAATGAGGTACCTCACTGAAACGGTCAATAAAAGCTGGTTCCGATTAGTGTTTTAGAGGATAACGCCGGTTATATCTCGGTTAGGTCTCGGATTTGCCCTCATCTGGCTCGTACCTTCGCATTTTTCCCATACTTGTTGGCCAGATCCTGGCCTTTTCCTGGCTTGGACCAAGTAGTAATGTGGGACCACACTGAGACAGTCAATTAAACCTGGTTCCGATTAGTGTTTTAGAGGATAACGCTGGTTATGTCTGGGTTAGTTCTGGTATTTGCAATCATCTGGCTCATACTTTCGCTTTTTTCGCATACTTGTTGGCCAGATGCTGGGTTTTTTCTGGTTTGGACCACGTAGTAATGAGGTACCTCACTGAAACAGTCAATAAAAGCTGGTTCCGATTAGTGTTTTAGAGGATAACGCTGGTTATGTCTGGGTTAGTTCTGGTATTTGCAATCATCTTGCTCATACTTTCGCATTTCTCGCATACTTGTTGGCCAGATCCTGGCCTTTTTCTGGTTTGTATCACGTAGTAATGTGGTACCACACTGAAACAGTCAATAGAAGCTGGTTCCGAATAGTATTCTAGAGGATAACGCTGGCTATGTCTGGGTTAGTTCTGGTATTTGCAATCATCTTGCTCATACTTTCGCTTTTTTCGCATACTTGTTGCCCAGATGCTGGGTTTTTTCTGGTTGGGACAACGTAGTAATGAGGTACCTCACTGAAACAGTCAATAAAAGCTGGTTCCGATTAGAGTTTTAGAGGATAACGCTGGTTATGTCTGGGTTAGTTCTGGTATTTGCAATCATCTGGCTCATGCTTTCGCGTTTTTCTCATATTTGTTGGCCAGATCCTGGGTTTTTTCTGATTTGGATTCCGTAGTAATGAGGTGCCACACCGAAACAGTCAATTAAACCTGGTTGCGAATAATATTTTAGAGGATAACGCCGGTTATGTCTCGGTTAGGGCTGAGATTTGCCCTCATCTGGCCCGTACCAATCGCATTTCTCGCATACTTGTTGGCCAGATCCTGGGTTTCTTCTGGTTTGGATAACGTAGTAATGTGGGACCACACTGAAACAGTCAATTAAACCTGGTTTCGATTAATATTTTAGAGGATAACTCCGGTTATTTCTCGGTTACGTCTGGGATTTGCCCTCATCTGTCTCGTACTTCTGCAATTTTCGCATACTTATTGGCAAGATCCTGGCCTTTTTCAGGTTTGTATCACGTAGTAATGCAGTACTACACCGAAACTGTCAATTAAATCTGGTTGCGATTAATATTCTAGAGGATAACGCTGGTTATGTCTCGGTTAGGTCTGGGATTTGCCCTCATCTGATCCGTACTTTCGCATTTTTCGCATACTCGTTGGCCTGATCCTGGCCTTTATCTGGCTTGGACCAAGTAGTAATGTGGGACCACACTGAAACAGTCAATTAAACCTGGTTGCGATTAATATTTTAGAGGATAACGCCGGGTATGCCTCGGTTAGGTCTGGGATTTGTCCTCATCTGGCTCGTACATTCGCATTTTTCGCATACTTGTTGGCCAGATCCTGGGTTTCTTCTGGTTTGGATAACGTAATAATGTGGGACCACACTGAAACAGTCAATTAAACCTGGTTTCGATTAATATTTTAGAGGATAACTCCGGTTATTTCTCGGTTAGGTCTGGGATTTGCCCTCATCTGTCTCGTACTTTCGCATTTTTCGCATACTTGAATGGCCAGATCCTGTGTTTTTCTATTGTTAGGATCACGTAGTAATGTGGTACCTCACTGAAACAGTCAATTAAACCTGGTTGCGACTAAAATTTTAGAGGATAACGCAGGTTATGTCTCGGTTAGTTCTGGTATTTGCAATCATCTGGCTCATACTTGTTCGCAAGATCCTGGGCTTTTTCTGGTTTGTGTCACGTAGTAATGCGGTACCACACCGAAACAGTCAATTAAACCTGGTTGCGATTAATATTTTAGAGGATAACGCGGGTTATGTCTCGGTTAGGTCTGGGTTTTGCCCTCATCTGGCTCGTACTTTCGCATTTTTCGCATACTTGTTGGCCAGATCCTGGCCTTTTTCTGGTTTGTATCACGTAGTAATGTGGTACCACACTGAAACAGTCAATAGAAGCTGGTTCCGAATAGTATTTTAGAGGATAACGCCGGTTATATCTCGGTTAGGTCTGGGATTTGCCCTCATCTGGCTCGTACCTTCGCATTTTTCGCGTACTTGTTGGCCAGATCCTGGCCTTTTTCTGGCTCGGACCACGTAGTAATGTGGTACCACACCGAAACAGGGTATTAATCCGGGTTGCAATTAATATTTTAGAGGATAACGCCGGTTATGTCTCGGTTAGGGCTGGGCTTTGCCCTCATCTGGCTCGTACTTTCGCATTTCTCGCATACTTGTTGGCCAGATCCTGGGCTTTTTCTGGTTTGGGTCACGTAGTAATGTGGTACCACACTGAAACAGTCAATAAAGGTGGACCCGAATAGTATTTTAGAGGATAACGCTGGCTATGTCTGGGTTAGTTCTGGTATTTGCAATCATCTGACTCATACTTTCGCGTTTTTCGCATATTTGTTGGCCAGATCCTGGGGTTTTTCTGGTTAGGATCCCGTAGTAACGAGGTTCCACACCGAAACAGTCAATTAAACCTGGTTGCGACTTAAATTTTACAGGATAACGCAGGTTATGTCTCGGTTAGTTCTGGGATTTGCCCTCATCTGGCCCGTACTTTCGCGTTTCTCGCATACTTGTTCGCAAGATCCTGGGCTTTTTCTGGTTTGGATCACGTAGTAATGTGGTACCACAGTGAAACAGTCAATAAAAACTGGTTCCGATTAGTGTTTTAGAGGATAACGCTGGTTATGTCTGGGTTAGTTCTGGTATTTGCAATCATCTTGCTCATACTTTCGCTTTTTTCGCATACTTGTTGGCCAGATGCTGGGTTTTTTCTGGTTTGGACCACGTAGTAATGAGGTACCTCACTGAAACGGTCAATAAAAGCTGGTTCCGATTAGTGTTTTAGAGGATAACGCCGGTTATGTCTCGGTTAGGTCTGGGATTAGCCCTCATCTGGCTCGTACCTGCGCATTTTTCGCATACTTATTGGCCATATCCTGGCCTTATTCTGGTTTGTATCACGTAGTAATGTGGTACCACACTGAAACAGTCAATAGAAGCTGGTTCCGAATAGTATTTTAGAGGATAACGCTGGCTATGTCTGGGTTAGTTCTGGTATTTGCAATCATCTGGCTCATACTTTCGCGTTTTTCGCATATTTGTTGGCAAGATCCTGGGTTTTTTCTGGTTTGGATCCCGTAGTAATGAGGTTCCACACCGAAACAGTCAATTAAACCTGGTTGCGATTAATATTTTAGAGGATAACGCCGGTTATGTCTCGGTTAGGTCTGGGATTAGCCCTCATCTGGCTCGTACCTGCGCATTTTTCGCATACTTATTGACCATATCCTGGCCTTATTCTGGTTTGTATCACGTAGTAATGTGGTACCACACTGAAACAGTCAATAGAAGCTGGTTCCGAATAGTATTTTAGAGGATAACGCTGGCTATGTCTGGGTTAGTTCTGGTATTTGCAATCATCTTGCTCATACTTTCGCTTTTTTCGCATACTTGTTGGCCAGATGCTGGGTTTTTTCTGGTTTGGACCACGTAGTAATGAGGTACCTCACTGAAACGGTCAATAAAAGCTGGTTCCGATTAGTGTTTTAGAGGATAACGCCGGTTATATCTCGGTTAGGTCTCGGATTTGCCCTCATCTGGCTCGTACCTTCGCATTTTTCCCATACTTGTTGGCCAGATCCTGGCCTTTTCCTGGCTTGGACCAAGTAGTAATGTGGGACCACACTGAGACAGTCAATTAAACCTGGTTCCGATTAGTGTTTTAGAGGATAACGCTGGTTATGTCTGGGTTAGTTCTGGTATTTGCAATCATCTGGCTCATACTTTCGCTTTTTTCGCATACTTGTTGGCCAGATGCTGGGTTTTTTCTGGTTTGGACCACGTAGTAATGAGGTACCTCACTGAAACAGTCAATAAAAGCTGGTTCCGATTAGTGTTTTAGAGGATAACGCTGGTTATGTCTGGGTTAGTTCTGGTATTTGCAATCATCTTGCTCATACTTTCGCATTTCTCGCATACTTGTTGGCCAGATCCTGGCCTTTTTCTGGTTTGTATCACGTAGTAATGTGGTACCACACTGAAACAGTCAATAGAAGCTGGTTCCGAATAGTATTCTAGAGGATAACGCTGGCTATGTCTGGGTTAGTTCTGGTATTTGCAATCATCTTGCTCATACTTTCGCTTTTTTCGCATACTTGTTGCCCAGATGCTGGGTTTTTTCTGGTTGGGACAACGTAGTAATGAGGTACCTCACTGAAACAGTCAATAAAAGCTGGTTCCGATTAGAGTTTTAGAGGATAACGCTGGTTATGTCTGGGTTAGTTCTGGTATTTGCAATCATCTGGCTCATGCTTTCGCGTTTTTCTCATATTTGTTGGCCAGATCCTGGGTTTTTTCTGATTTGGATTCCGTAGTAATGAGGTGCCACACCGAAACAGTCAATTAAACCTGGTTGCGAATAATATTTTAGAGGATAACGCCGGTTATGTCTCGGTTAGGGCTGAGATTTGCCCTCATCTGGCCCGTACCAATCGCATTTCTCGCATACTTGTTGGCCAGATCCTGGGTTTCTTCTGGTTTGGATAACGTAGTAATGTGGGACCACACTGAAACAGTCAATTAAACCTGGTTTCGATTAATATTTTAGAGGATAACTCCGGTTATTTCTCGGTTACGTCTGGGATTTGCCCTCATCTGTCTCGTACTTCTGCAATTTTCGCATACTTATTGGCAAGATCCTGGCCTTTTTCAGGTTTGTATCACGTAGTAATGCAGTACTACACCGAAACTGTCAATTAAATCTGGTTGCGATTAATATTCTAGAGGATAACGCTGGTTATGTCTCGGTTAGGTCTGGGATTTGCCCTCATCTGATCCGTACTTTCGCATTTTTCGCATACTCGTTGGCCTGATCCTGGCCTTTATCTGGCTTGGACCAAGTAGTAATGTGGGACCACACTGAAACAGTCAATTAAACCTGGTTGCGATTAATATTTTAGAGGATAACGCCGGGTATGCCTCGGTTAGGTCTGGGATTTGTCCTCATCTGGCTCGTACATTCGCATTTTTCGCATACTTGTTGGCCAGATCCTGGGTTTCTTCTGGTTTGGATAACGTAATAATGTGGGACCACACTGAAACAGTCAATTAAACCTGGTTTCGATTAATATTTTAGAGGATAACTCCGGTTATTTCTCGGTTAGGTCTGGGATTTGCCCTCATCTGTCTCGTACTTTCGCATTTTTCGCATACTTGAATGGCCAGATCCTGTGTTTTTCTATTGTTAGGATCACGTAGTAATGTGGTACCTCACTGAAACAGTCAATTAAACCTGGTTGCGACTAAAATTTTAGAGGATAACGCAGGTTATGTCTCGGTTAGTTCTGGTATTTGCAATCATCTGGCTCATACTTGTTCGCAAGATCCTGGGCTTTTTCTGGTTTGTGTCACGTAGTAATGCGGTACCACACCGAAACAGTCAATTAAACCTGGTTGCGATTAATATTTTAGAGGATAACGCGGGTTATGTCTCGGTTAGGTCTGGGTTTTGCCCTCATCTGGCTCGTACTTTCGCATTTTTCGCATACTTGTTGGCCAGATCCTGGCCTTTTTCTGGTTTGTATCACGTAGTAATGTGGTACCACACTGAAACAGTCAATAGAAGCTGGTTCCGAATAGTATTTTAGAGGATAACGCCGGTTATATCTCGGTTAGGTCTGGGATTTGCCCTCATCTGGCTCGTACCTTCGCATTTTTCGCGTACTTGTTGGCCAGATCCTGGCCTTTTTCTGGCTCGGACCACGTAGTAATGTGGTACCACACCGAAACAGGGTATTAATCCGGGTTGCAATTAATATTTTAGAGGATAACGCCGGTTATGTCTCGGTTAGGGCTGGGCTTTGCCCTCATCTGGCTCGTACTTTCGCATTTCTCGCATACTTGTTGGCCAGATCCTGGGCTTTTTCTGGTTTGGGTCACGTAGTAATGTGGTACCACACTGAAACAGTCAATAAAGGTGGACCCGAATAGTATTTTAGAGGATAACGCTGGCTATGTCTGGGTTAGTTCTGGTATTTGCAATCATCTGACTCATACTTTCGCGTTTTTCGCATATTTGTTGGCCAGATCCTGGGGTTTTTCTGGTTAGGATCCCGTAGTAACGAGGTTCCACACCGAAACAGTCAATTAAACCTGGTTGCGACTTAAATTTTACAGGATAACGCAGGTTATGTCTCGGTTAGTTCTGGGATTTGCCCTCATCTGGCCCGTACTTTCGCGTTTCTCGCATACTTGTTCGCAAGATCCTGGGCTTTTTCTGGTTTGGATCACGTAGTAATGTGGTACCACAGTGAAACAGTCAATAAAAACTGGTTCCGATTAGTGTTTTAGAGGATAACGCTGGTTATGTCTGGGTTAGTTCTGGTATTTGCAATCATCTTGCTCATACTTTCGCTTTTTTCGCATACTTGTTGGCCAGATGCTGGGTTTTTTCTGGTTTGGACCACGTAGTAATGAGGTACCTCACTGAAACGGTCAATAAAAGCTGGTTCCGATTAGTGTTTTAGAGGATAACGCCGGTTATATCTCGGTTAGGTCTCGGATTTGCCCTCATCTGGCTCGTACCTTCGCATTTTTCCCATACTTGTTGGCCAGATCCTGGCCTTTTCCTGGCTTGGACCAAGTAGTAATGTGGGACCACACTGAGACAGTCAATTAAACCTGGTTCCGATTAGTGTTTTAGAGGATAACGCTGGTTATGTCTGGGTTAGTTCTGGTATTTGCAATCATCTGGCTCATACTTTCGCTTGTTTCGCACACTTGTTTGCCAGATGCTGGGTTTTTTCTTGTTTGGATCCCGTAGTAATGAGGATCCACACCTGAACAGTCAATTAAACCTGGTTTCGATTAATATGTAAGAGGATAACGCCGGGTATGTCGCGGTTAGGTCTGGGTTTTGCCCTCATCTGGCTCGTACTTTCGCATTTTTCGCATACTTGTTGGCCAGATCCTGGGCTTTTTCTGGCTGGATCACGTAGTACTGTGGTACCACACTGAAACAGTCAATAAAAACTGGTTCCGATTAGTGTTTTAGAGGATAACGCTGGTAATGTCTGGGTTAGTTCTGGTATTTGCAATCATCTTGCTCATACTTTCGCTTTTATCGCATACTTGTTGGCCAGATGCTGGGTTTTTTCTGGTTTGGACCACGTAGTAATGAGGTACCTCACTGAAACGGTCAATAAAAGCTGGTTCCGATTAGTGTTTTACAGGATTACGCCGGTTATATCTCGGTTAGGACTCGGATTTGCCCTCATCTGGCTCGTACCTTCGCATTTTTCCCATACTTGTTGGCCAGATCCTGGCCTTTTTCTGGCTTGGACCAAGTAGTAATGTGGGACCACACTGAAACAGTCAATTAAACCTGGTTGCGATTAATATTTTAGAGGATAACGCCGTTTATGTCTCGGTTAGGTCTGGGATTTGCCCTCATCTGGCTCGTACTTTCGCATTTTTCGCATACTTGTTGGCCAGATCCTGGCCTTTTTCTGGTTTGTATCACGTAGTAATGAGGTACCTCACTGAAACAGTCAATAAAAGCTGGTTGCGAATAGTATTTTAGAGGATAACTCTGGTTATGTCTGGGTTCGTTCTGGTATTTGCAATCATCTTGCTCATACTTTCGCTTTTTTCGCATACTTGTTAGCCAGATGCTGGGTTTTTTCTGGCTTGGATCCCGTAATAATGACGTTCCACACCGAAACAGCCAATTAAACCTGGTTTCGATTAATATGTAAGAGGATAAGGCCGGTTATATCTCGGTTAGATCCGGGATTTGCCCTCATCTGGCTCGTACCTTCGCATTTTTCCCATACTTGTTGGCCAGATCCTGGCCTTTTTCTGGCTTGGACCAAGTATTAATGTGGGACCACACTGAAACAGTCAATTAAACCTGGTTGCGATTAATATTTTAGAGGATAACGCCGTTTATGTCTCGATTAGGTCTGGGATTTGCCCTCATCTGGCTCGTACTTTCGCATTTTTCGCATACTTGTTGGCCAGATCCTGGGGTTTTCCAGGTTTGTATCCCGTAATAATGACATTCCACACCGAAACAGTCAATTAAACCTTGGTTGCGATTAATATTTTAGAGGATAACGCAGGTTATGTCTCGGTTAGGTCTGGGTTTTGCCCTCATCTGGCTCGTACTTTCGCATTTTTCGCATACTTGTTGGCCAGATCCTGGCCTTTTTCTGGTTTGTATCACGTAGTAATGTGGTACCACACTGAAACAGTCAATAGAAACTGGTTCCGAATAGTATTTTAGAGGATAACGCTGGCTACGTCTGGGTTAGTTCTGGTATTTGCAATCATCTGGCTCATACTTTCGCGTTTTTCGCATATTTGTTGGCCAGATCCTGGGTTTTTTCTGGTGTGGATCCCGTAGTAATGAGGTTCCACACCTGAACAGTCAACTAAACCTGGTTGCGATTAATATTTTAGAGGATAACGCCGGTTATGTCTCGGTTAGGTCTGGGTTTTGCCCTCATCTGGCTCGTACTTTCGCATTTTTCGCATACTTGTTGGCCAGATCCTGGGCTTTTTCTGGTTTGGGTCACGTAGTAATGTGGTACCACAGTGAAACAGTCAATAAAAACTGGTTCCGATTAGTGTTTTAGAGGATAACGCTGGTTATGTCTGGGTTAGTTCTGGTATTTGCAATCATCTTGCTCATACTTTCGCTTTTTTCGCATACTTGTTGGCCAGATGCTGGGTTTTTTCTGGTTTGGACCACGTAGTCATGAGGTACCTCACTGAAACAGTCAATTAAACCCGGTTTCGATTAATATTTTAGAGGATATTGCCGGTTATATCTCGGTTAGGTCTGGGATTTGCCCTCATCTGGCCCGTACTTTCGCATTGTTCGCATACTTGAATGGCCAGATCCTGTGTTCTTCTATTGTTAGGATCACGTAGTAATGGGGTACCACACTGAAACAGTCAAGTAAACCTGGTTGCGACTTAAATTTTACAGGATAACGCAGGTTATGTCTCGGTTAGTTCTGGGATTTGCCCTCATCTGGCCCGTACTTTCGCGTTTCTCGCATACTTGTTCGCAAGATCCTGGGCTTTTTCTGGTTTGGATCACGTAGTAATGTGGTACCACAGTGAAACAGTCAATAAAAACTGGTTCCGATTAGTGTTTTAGAGGAAAACGCTGGTTATGTCTGGGTTAGTTCTGGTATTTGCAATCATCTTGCTCATACTTTCGTTTTTTTCGCATACTTGTTGGCCAGATGCTGGGTTTTTTCTGGTTTGGACCACGTAGTAATGAGGTACCTCACTGAAACGGTCAATAAAAGCTGGTTCCGATTAGTGTTTTAGAGGATAACGCCGGTTATATCTCGGTTAGGTCTCGGATTTGCCCTCATCTGGCTCGTACCTTCGCATTTTTCCCATACTTGTTGGCCAGATCCTGGCCTTTTTCTGGCTTGGACCAAGTAGTAATGTGGGACCACACTGAAACAGTCAATTAAACCTGGTTGCGATTAATATTTTAGAGGATAACGCCGTTTATGTCTCGGTTAGGTCTGGGATTTGCCCTCATCTGGCTCGTACTTTCGCATTTTTCGCATACTCGTTGGCCAGATCCTGGCCTTTTTCTGGTTTGTATCACGTAGTTATGAGGTACCTCACTGAAACAGTCAATAAAAGCTGGTTCCGAATAGTATTTTAGAGGATAACGCCGGTTATATCTCGGTTAGGTCTGGGATTTGCCCTCATCTGGCTCGTACCTTCGCATTTTTCGCGTACTTGCTGGCCAGATCCTGGCCTTTTTCTGGCTCGGACCACGTAGTAATGTGGTACCACACCGAACAGGGTATTAATCCCGGTTGCGATTAATATTTTAGAGGATAAAGCCGGTTATGTCTCGGTTAGGGCTGGGATTTGCCCTCATCTGGCTCGTACTTTCGCATTTCTCGCATACTTGTTGGCCAGATCCTGGGCTTTTTCTGTTTTGGATCACGTAGTAATGTGGTACCACACTGAAACAGTCAATAAAAGCTGGACCCGAATAGTATTTTAGAGGATAACGCTGGCTATATCTGGGTTAGTTCTGGTATTTGCAATCATCTGGCTCATACTTTCGCGTTTTTCGCATATTTGTTGGCCAGATCCTGGGTTTTTTCTGGTTAGGATCCCGTAGTAACGAGGTTCCACACCGAAACAGTCAATTAAACCTGGTTGCGATTAATATTTTAGAGGATAACGCCGGTTATGTCTCGGTTAGGTCTGGGATTTGCCCTCATCCGGCTCGTACTTTCGCATTTTTCGCATACTTGCTGGCCAGATCCTGGGCTTCTTCTGGTTTGGATCACGTAGTAATGTGGGACCACACTGAAACAGTCAATTAAACCTGGTTTCGATTAATATTTTAGAGGATAACTCCCGTTATTTCTCGGTTAGGTCTGGGATTTGCCCTCACCTGTCTCGTACTTCCGCAATTTTCGCATACTTATTGGCAAGTTCCTGGCCTTTCTCTGGTTTGTATCACGTAGTAATGCGGTACTACACCGAAACAGTCAATTAAACCTGGTGGCAATTAATATTTTAGAGGATAACGCTGGTTATGTCTCGGTTAGGTCTGGGATTTGCCCTCACCTGGCCCGTAGTTTCGCATTTTTGCATTCTTGTTGGCCAGATCCTAGGCTTTTTGCTGATTTGGATCACGCAGTAATGTGGTACCACACTGAAACAGTCAACAGAAGCTGGTTCCGATTAGTATTTTAGAGGATAACGCTGGCTATGTCTGGGTTAGTTCTGGTATTTGCAATCATCTGGCCCATACTTTCGCGTTTTCCGCATATTTATTGGCCAGATCCTGGGTTTTTTCTGGTTAGGATCCCGTAGTAATGACGTTCCACACCGAAACAGCCAACTAAACCTGGTTTCGATTAATATGTTAGAGGATAACGCCGGTTATAACTCGGTTAGATCCGGGATTTGCCCTCATCTGGCTCGTAACTGCGCATTTTTCGCATACTTGTTGGCCATATCCTGGCCTTATTCTGGTTTGGATCACGTAGTAATGTGGTACCACAGTGAAAGAGTCAATAAATACTGGTTCCGATTAGTGTTTTAGAGGATAACGCTGGCTATGTCTGGGTTAGTTCTGGTATTTGCAATCATCTGGTTCATACTTTCGCGTTTTTCGCATATTTGTTGGCAAGATCCTGGGTTTTTTCTGGTTTGGATCCCGTAGTAATGAGGTTCCACACCGAAACAGTCAATTAAACCTGGTTGCGATTAATATTTTAGAAGATAACGCTGGTTATGTCTCGGTTAGGTCTGGGATTTGCCCTCATCTGGCCCGTACTTTCGCATTTTTCGCATACTTGTTGGCCAGATCCTGGGCTTTTTCTGGTTTGGATCACGCAGTAATGTGGTACCACACTGAAACAGTCAATAAAAGCTGGTTCCGATTAGTGTTTTAGAGGATAACGCTGGTTATGTCTGGGTTAGTTCTGGTATTTGCAATCATCTTGCTCATACTTTCGCTTTTTTCGCATACTTGTTGGCCAGATGCTGGGTTTTTTCTGGTTTGGATCACGTAATAATGACGTTCCACACCGAAACAGTCAATTAAACCTAGTTTCGATTAATATTTTAGAGGATATTGCCGGTTATATCTCGGTTAGGCCTGGGATTTGCCCTCATCTGGCTCGTACCTTCGCATTTCTCGCATACTTGTTGGCCAGATCCTGGCCTTGTTCTGGCTTGGACCAAGTAGTAATGTGGGACCACACTGAAACAGTCAATTAAACCTGGTTGCGATTAATATTTTAGAGGATAACGCTGGTTATGTCTCGGTTAGGTCTGGGATTTGCCCTCATCTGGCTCGTACCTTCGCATTTCTCGCATACTTGTTGGCCAGATCCTCGCCTTTTTCTGGTTTGTATCACGTAGTAATGTGGTACTACACTGAAACAGTCAATAGAATCTGGTTCCGATTAGTGTTTTAGAGGATAACGCTGGTTATGTCTGGGTTAGTTCTGGTATTCGCAATCATCTGGCTCATACTTTCGCTTTTTTCGCATACTTGTTTGCCAGATGCTGGGTTTTTTCTGGTTTGGATCCCGTAGTAATGAGGTTCCACACCTGAACAGTCAATTAAACCTGGTTGCGATTAATATTTTAGAGGATAACGCCGGTTTTGTCTCGGTTAGGTCTGGGATTTGCCCTCATCTGGTTCGTACTTTCGCATTTCTCGCATACTTGTTGGCCAGATCCTGGCCTTGTTCTGGCTTGGACCAAGTAGTAATGCGGTACCACACCGAAACAGTCAATTAAACCTTGGTTGCGATTAATATTTTAGAGGATAACGCTGGTTATGTCTCGATTAGGTCTGGGATTTGCCCTCATCTGGCTCGTACTTTCGCATTTTTCGCATACTTGTTGGCCAGATCCTGGGGTTTTCCAGGTTTGTATCCCGTAATAATGACATTCCACACCGAAACAGTCAATTAAACCTTGGTTGCGATTAATATTTTAGAGGATAACGCAGGTTATGTCTCGGTTAGGTCTGGGTTTTGCCCTCATCTGGCTGGTACTTTCGCATTTTTCGCATACTTGTTGGCCAGATCCTGGCCTTTTTCTGGTTTGTATCACGTAGTAATGTGGTACCACACTGAAACAGTCAATAGAAACTGGTTCCGAATAGTATTTTAGAGGATAACGCTGGCTACGGCTGGGTTAGTTCTGGTATTTGCAATCATCTGGCTCATACTTTCGCGTTTTTCGCATATTTGTTGGCCAGATCCTGGGTTTTTTCTGGTGTGGATCCCGTAGTAATGAGGTTCCACACCTGAACAGTCAACTAAACCTGGTTGCGATTAATATTTTAGAGGATAACGCCGGTTATGTCTCGGTTAGGTCTGGGTTTTGCCCTCATCTGGCTCGTACTTTCGCATTTTTCGCATACTTGTTGGCCAGATCCTGGGCTTTTTCTGGTTTGGATCACGTAGTAATGTGGTACCACAGTGAAACAGTCAATAAAAACTGGTTCCGATTAGTGTTTTAGAGGATAACGCTGGTTATGTCTGGGTTAGTTCTGGTATTTGCAATCATCTTGCTCATACTTTCGCTTTTTTCGCATACTTGTTGGCCAGATGCTGGGTTTTTTCTGGTTTGGACCACGTAGTCATGAGGTACCTCACTGAAACAGTCAATTAAACCCGGTTTCGATTAATATTTTAGAGGATATTGCCGGTTATATCTCGGTTAGGTCTGGGATTTGCCCTCATCTGGCTCGTACTTCCGCATTTTTCGCATACTTGTTGGCCAGATCCTGGGCTTTTTCTGGTTTGGATCACGTAGTAATGTGGTACCACAGTGAAACAGTCAATAAAAACTGGTTCCGATTAGTGTTTTAGAGGATAACGCTGGTTATGTCTGGGTTAGTTCTGGTATTTGCAATCATCTTGCTCATACTTTCGTTTTTTTCGCATACTTGTTGGCCAGATGCTGGGTTTTTTCTGGTTTGGACCACGTAGTAATGAGGTACCTCACTGAAACGGTCAATAAAAGCTGGTTCCGATTAGTGTTTTAGAGGATAACGCCGGTTATATCTCGGTTAGGTCTCGGATTTGCCCTCATCCGGCTCGTACCTTCGCATTTTTCCCATACTTGTTGGCCAGATCCTGGCCTTTTTCTGGCTTGGACCAAGTAGTAATATGGGACCACACTGAAACTGTCAATTAAACCTGGTTGCGATTAATATTTTAGAGGATAACGCCGTTTATGTCTCGGTTAGGTCTGGGATTTGCCCTCATCTGGGTCGTACTTTCGCATTTTTCGCATACTTGTTGGCCAGATCCTGGCCTTTTTCTGGTTTGTATCACGTAGTTATGAGGTACCTCACTGAAACAGTCAATAAAAGCTGGTTCCGAATAGTATTTTAGAGGATAACTCTGGTTATGTCTGGGTTCGTTCTGGTATTTGCAATCATCTTGCTCATACTTTCGCTTTTTTCGCATACTTGTTGGCCAGATGCTGGGTTTTTTCTGGTTTGGACCACGTAGTAATGAGGTACCTCACTGACACAGTCAATAAAAGCTGGTTCCGATTAGTATTTTAGAGGATAACGCCGGTTATATCTCGGTTAGGTCTGGGATTTGCACTCATCTGGTTCGTATCTTCGCATTTTTCGCATACTTGTTGGCCAGATCCTAGCCTTTTTCTGGTTTGTATCACGTAGTAATGTGGTACCACACTGAAACAGTCAATAGAAGCTGGTTCCGAATAGTATTTTAGAGGATAACGCTGGCTATGTCTGGGTTAGTTCTGGTATTTGCAATCATCTGGCTCATACTTTCGCGTTTTTCGCATATTTGTTGGCCAGATCCTGGGTTTTTTCTGGTTTGGATCCCGTAGTAATGAGGTTCCACACCTGAAGAGTCAATTGAACCAGTTTGCGATTAATATTTTAGAGGATTACGCCGGTTATGTCTCAGTTAGGTCTGGGATTTGCCCTCATCTGGCTCGTACTTTCGCATTTTTCGCATACTTGTTGGCCAGATCCTGGGTTTTTTCTGGTTTGGATTCCGTAGTAATGAGGTGCCACACCGAAACAGTCAATTAAACCTGGTTGCGATTAATATTTTAGAGGATAACGCCGGTTATGTCTCGGTTAGGGCAGAGATTTGCCCTCATCTGGCTCGTACTTTCGCATTTCTCGCATACTTGTTGGCCAGATGCTGGGTTTTTTCTGGTTTGGATCACGTAATAATGACGTTCCACACCGAAACAGTCAATTAAACCTGGTTTCTATTAATATTTTAGAGGATAACGCCGGTTTTGTCTCGGGAAGGTCTGGGATTTGCCCTCATCAGGCTCGTACTTTCGCATTTCTCGCATACTTGATGGCCAGATCCTGGCCTATTTCTGGTTTGTATCACGTAGTAATGTGGTACCACACTGAAACAGTCAATAGAAGCCGGTTCCGAATAGTATTCTAGAGGATAACGCTGGCTATGTCTGGGTTAGTTCTGGTATTTGCAATCATCTTGCTCATACTTTCGCTTTTTTCGCATACTTGTTGGCCAGATGCTGGGTTTTTTCTGGTTTAGACAACGTAGTAATGAGGTACCTCACTGAAACAGTCAATAAAAGCTGGTTCCGATTAGAGTTTTAGAGGATAACGCTGGTTATGTCTGGGTTAGTTCTGGTATTTGCAATCATCTGGCTCATGCTTTCGCGTTTTTCTCATATTTGTTGGCCAGATCCTGGGTTTTTTCTGGTTTGGATTCCGTAGTAATGAGGTGCCACACCGAAACAGTCAATTAAACCTGGTTGCGAATAATATTTTAGAGGATAACGCCGGTTATGTCTCGGTTAGCGCTGGGACTTGCCCTCATCTGTCTCGTACCAATCGCATTTCTCGCATACTTGTTGGCCAGATCCTGGGCTTTTTCTGGTTCGGATCACGTAGTAATGTGGTACCTCACTGAGACAGACAATAAAAGTTGGTCCCGATTAGTATTTTAGAGGATAACGCTGGTTATGTTTCGGTTAGGTCTGGGATTTGCCCTCATCTGGCTCGTACTTTCGCATTTTTCGCATACTTGTTGGCCAGATCCTGGGTTTTTCCTGGTTTGGATCCCGTAATAATGACATTCCACACCGAAACAGTCAATTAAACCTGGTTTCTATTAATATTTTAGAGGATAGTGCCGGTTATATCTCGGTTAGGTCTGGGATTTGCCCTCATCTGGCCCGTACTTTCGCATTTTTCGCATACTTGAATGGCCAGATCCTGTGTTCTTCTATTGTTAGGATCACGTAGTAATGTGGTACCACACTGAAACAGTCAATAAAAGCTGGTTCCGAATAGTATTTTAGAGGATAACGCTGGTTATGTCTGGGTTAGTAATGGTATTTGCAATCATCTGGCTCATACTTTCGCGTTTTTCGCATATATGTTGGCCAGATCCTGGGTTTTTTCTGGTTAGGATCCCGTAGTAATGAGGTTCCACACCGAAACAGTCAATTAAACCTGGTTGCGATTAATATTTTAGAGGATAACGCCGGTTATGTCTCGGTTAGGTCTGGCATTTGCCCTCATCTGGCTCGTACATTCGCATTTTTCGCATACTTGTTGGCCAGATCCTGGGTTTCTTCTGGTTTGGATAACGTAGTAATGTGGGACCGCACTGAAACAGTCAATTAAACCTGGTTTCGATTAATATTTTAGAGGATTACTCCGGTTATTTCTCGGTTAGGTCTGGGATTTGCCCTCATCTGTCACGTACTTCCGCAATTTTCGCATACCTATTGGCAAGATCCTGGCCTTTTTCAGGTTTGTATCACGTAGTAATGCGGTACTACACCGAAACTGTCAATTAAATCTGGTTGCGATTAATATTCTAGAGGATAACGCTGGTTATGTCTCGGTTAGGTCTGGGATTTGCCCTCATCTGATCCGAACTTTCGCATTTTTCGCATACTTGTTGGCCTCCCTCAGGGGCTGCCAGCCTTTCAGCTGCGGTACGGGCTTAACGAACCCGGGGTACCCGAGTCATACACACACCGTAAGCCTCCTGTTGGTCGTCACAACGACCCATTCACAATTCCCTATTGGTTTTGTGAATGGTACGTGACGGCAGGAGGAACGGGGGTCTTGGCTTAACCGCCTGGGCCACGAGTATGGCGACTCTATAAAATCGCCCTCCAATCCTAAGCTATGGTGCGCGGCGATGGGATGCATGGTTGGGGGAGAAGGCCCAATCCCAAGCGACCACCTCCGGGGAACCTGCCGAACCCCCGGAGTATATAGGCTTACCCGGGTAAGGCGGCTCTGCCCGGGCGGACCTTTTCTTCCGACCTGCTCGTGGGAATATTATGGAGTTCAATATTAAAACGGGGATGGGACGGGGTAAGTCAGAGGGGCAGGACGAAGGCGGTGTTGGGACTGGAGTGACGGCGCTCGCGCCGCCTCCAGCGCCTGGCCCGGCTTCGTGGAAGGTGGAGGAGGACGACGAGACTGCGTCAGTCTCGTCCTTCTCCTCCATCAGGAGCCTCATAGGCTCTAAGAGGAAGAGGGCGGGGCAGGCCGTCGTCGAGGTGGGCGGGGCGATGAGCCCGTCGGTGAGGCTGAGTTGCCTCAGGGACGAGGTGACCGAGGAGATATCGGAGAGGATCTCCTCGTCCCTGAGGCGGGTGGAGAAAGTCGCCGCTGCCTGCGCCTTTAAGGGGCAGAAAAGCGGTGGCGCGGCGGCCCTGAAGGCCGCGGCGGAGGAAATGAGGGAGGCGGCGCGGGAGCTCAGAGGGCGGAACGCCCGTCTGCAGCTCCTGTTGGAGGAGGAGCGACAGGGGAGGAGGAGGGCAGAGGCGCTGTGGAACAGCGCGGCCCTCCCTCCCATCCTCCCTCCTCCTCCACCGCCGCGTCCCTCGGCGGAGGTAAATAAGCGGAGTGCGGCGGCAGTGGTGCGGGGCACCGCGGGCCCCTCCACCCGCACTCCGCCCGTGAAGAAGTCCCCGTCCTCCTCAGAAGACGATCTTCTGAGGAGGATTGGGGACATGATTGATGGCAAGCTGGCCGCCTTCCGGGAGGAGCTCCTCGCCGGAAGAGCGGTCAGCAGGAAGGCGGTGCCTCCCCGACCTGTTCCGGTACAGTCGGGGAAGGCAAAGAAGGGCGGAGTGAAGGCTCCGCCCAGCGTTGCGGCACCAGGGCCCCGGGTCGCGACCCCCAAGGGGGGTGGTGTACCCGTGGTCGCGGTGGTCGCGTCCTCCACGGCACCCTCCCAAGGGGGGGTGGCGTGGAGTGAGGTGGTGGGGCGGAAGGCGAAGCGGGCGGCGAGGAAGGACTCGCAACCGCAGCCTCCGCCTCCGCCGCCGGCGGCCAAGGTAAAGGCCGCGAAGGTCGGGAAGGCACGACCAGGTCGTCCCCCAAAAACGGCAGCGGTGACGCTGACCGTTGCGCAGGGGGGCGACCTGACCCTCGCGGAGGCGATGCGGCTCGCCAGGGAGAATATCTCCCTGGAAGAGCTGGGCATCGCCTCCGTGAGGGCGAAGAGGGCCGTGACCGGGGGTCTCTTGCTGGAGATCCCCGGTGCAGAAGGCGGCGCGAAGGCGGATCGTCTCGCCCAGAGGCTCCGGGAGCAGCTGGGCGAGCGAGGTGTCCGGGTCGCCCGGCCCACGAAGCGCACGGAGATGCGCGTTTGTGGGCTGGACGACTCGGTTAGCGCACAGGATGTGTCTCGTGCCCTTGCGAGGGCGGGGGACTGTCCTGTGGAGGACCTGCGGATCGGAGAGATCCGCAGGTCGCCCTCCGGCCTCGGGTCGGTGTGGGCCCGGTGCCCCCTCTCCGCCGCCCGTAAGGTGGCGGAATCCGGGAGGGTGCTGGTGGGGTGGGTTTCGGCGCGAGTGGAAATCCTCGCGCCGCGCCCGCTCCAGTGTCACCGCTGCCTCGAATTGGGGCACGTGAGGCAGTGGTGCACCTCGCCGGTGGACCGCAGCGGTCAGTGTTACCGCTGCGGTGCCAAAGAGCACCGTGCGAGCCAGTGCTCGGCGGCCCCCCACTGCCCGCTGTGTGCGGACATGGGGAGGCCAGCCGATCACAGGGTGGGGAGCAAGAAGTGCTCCCCCCCCTCCCGGAAGGAGAGGAAGAGGCGGGCTGCACCGGCTCCGGTGCCGAGGGCGGTGGCATCGTCCTCCATGGAGGTGGACGGTGCTACGGGGACGGACGGCCGGGAGGAGGCTGGCGCGGCCATTAATTAATGCCGCCCCGCCTCCTCCTCCAGGCCAACCTCAACCACTGCCGCGCGGCACAGGACTTGATGTCCCAAGTCCTCGCGGAGTGGGGGGTTGGCCTGGCGGTCGCCGCCGAGCCGTACCGCGTCCCTGATCACCCTCATTGGGTGGGCGACGCGGACGACTTGGTGGCGACGGTATGGGGAGGGGGCGACGGGTCCCCACCGTTCTCCTTGTTGGAGCGCGGTCGGGGATTCGTCGCCGTGGACTGGGGGGGAGTCGCTGTGGTGGGGTGCTACATTTCGCCCCGTAGCGGTCACGCTGCGTTCGAGCTGTACTTGGCCGAGGTCGCGGCATGCGTGCAGCGCTACGCGGCCCGGCCGGTGCTGGTCCTGGGGGATTTTAATGCCAAGTCGGTGGCTTGGGGATCCCCCAGGACCTCCGTTCGCGGCGGGATCCTGGGCGATTGGGCGGCGGGGCTCGACCTCCGGGTATTGAACCGGGGGTCGGAGCACACATGCGTGCGGCGATATGGGGGGTCCATCGTGGATGTTGGATTCGCGACCCCCAACGCCGTGCGCATGGTGTCGGGTTGGCACGTGGTCGCGGGGGCAGAGACACTCTCCGATCACCGGTACATCCGGATGGAGGTCTCTGCCGCCGCGAGTGCATCCCGACACGGCCGCCTGCGTGGCACCCCACCACGCCGCTGGGCGCTTCGGCGCCTGGACAAGGACGCCCTGATGGCAGCTACCCTCGCTGCAACTTGGCCGCAGGGAGCGGCCGAGTTGCCGAGCATAGAGGAGGAGGTCGCCCGGCTCGGAGCATTGGTCGCGGGTATTTGCGACGCGGCGATGCCTCGGGTCGGGCGGGCTTCTCCTCGCCGGGCGGTGTACTGGTGGTCGGACGCGATCGCGGAGTTGCGAGTCGCGACTGTCCGCGCCCGACGCCAGTACACCCGCGCGCGCCGTCGTCAACGTACAGGCGACGGCGTGGCGCGAGCGAGGGCAGCTGATGACCTGTATGGAGCATACCGCGTGGCGCGGGTTGCTCTGCAGGTCGCCATCAAACGGGCCAAGACCCGGGCATGGAAGGAGCTCCTCCAGACCCTTGATGACGATCCATGGGGGCGCCCATATAAGGTGGTGCTGAATAAGCTCCGCCCGTGGGCGCCCCCCGTCACCGAGGGTCTTGACCCCCGGCTGCTGGAGGACGTGGTCAATACACTCTTCCCAATTGGGGAGAGGGGACCGCGTCCTCCGGCGGCGGCGGCTGTCCCAGTGGAGTGGACGGCCGAGCTGGGGGTCACGCAGGAGGAGCTGGCAGCGGCCATCAGACGGCTCGGGGTTCGTAACACGGCCCCGGGTCCGGATGGTGTGCCCGGCCGGGTTTGGGTCTTGACCCAGGGCGTTCTTGGGGCCGACCTCAGGCGGTTGTTCGACCGCTGCCTGAGGGACGGGCGATTCCCCCCCAGTTGGAAGGTGGCGAGGATGGTCCTCCTCCGGAAGGAGGGTCGGCCCGCGGAGTCTCCCTCCGCATACCGGCCCATTTGTCTCCTCGACGAGGTGGGCAAGCTCTTCGAGCGTGTGATTGCTGCCCGCCTCGTCGAGCACCTGTCGCGGGGTGATCCCGGTCTGGCCGACTGCCAGTTCGGTTTCCGCGGGGGCCGATCGACTATCGACGCGATAGGTCGTGTGAGGGCCCTCTCGGAGGCGGCCGTCTCCCGGGGAGGGGTGGCATTGGCAGTATCCTTGGATATTGCCAATGCCTTTAACACCCTCCCCTGGAAAGAGATAAGGAGGGGACTCGAATATCATCGAGTCCCCCCTTGTCTCAGGGCGGTCGTCGGGGATTATCTCCGCGGCAGGTGGATCGAGTATCCGGGCCGGGATGGTGATATGCGGAGGGAGGTGTACTGCGGTGTTCCGCAGGGGTCGGTCCTCGGGCCAATCCTGTGGAACATCGCGTACGACTCGGTGTTGCGGGCCGGCCTCCCCGACGGCGTCAGCACGGTGTGTTATGCGGATGACACACTGGTGCTGGCCGTCGGGACGCACTGGGGGAGGGCCATGCGTCGCGCGGAGGAGGGGTCGCAACGCGTCGTCGACCGGATCAGGGGGATGGGGATGACGGTGGCGGTCCATAAGACCGAGGTGATTGCGTTTCATTCACCTCGGCAGGATCCGCCACCCCCTCTGATCCGGGTGGGTGGGGCTGACATCGAGGTGAAGCCCCAGATCAGGTATCTAGGGCTGATCCTCGATAGGCACTGGCGTTTCGAGGAGCATTTCCGCTGCCTGGTCCCCCGGTTGGAAAGGATGGTTGCGGCTCTGGGCCGGATCCTGCCCAACCTGGGGGGCCCGGCGGGCCGAGTTCGTCGCCTCTATGTGGCAATGGTCCGGTCGGTGGCCCTATACGGGGCCCCCGTCTGGGCGGACGACCTGGCTGCCTCCCGGCGCAGCATGACTATGCTGCGTCGGGTGCAGAGGCGCATGGCGCTCAGGGTTGTCCGCGGGTATCGGACCATGTCACATGAGGCGGCGACGGTTCTAGCGGGGATGCCGCCCATGGACCTGCTCGCGCGGTCGCACGCGGTGATGTACCGGCACCGCGTCGACCGTCGCGCGGGGGTGGGGGCGGTCCCGGGCGGGCAGGAACCTGCTTGGGGCGATTTGAAGCGCCAGGCCCGGCAGTCCGTGTTGCTCGCGTGGCAGGAGCGGCTGGCTCTGCCAACCGCGGGGCACCGGACTGTCGGGGCGGTTCGGCCACTCCTGAAGGAGTGGCTGGACAGAGGCCATGGCAGCCTCACCTACCGGATGGCACAGGTATTTTCCGGGCATGGCAGCTTCGGAAGATACCTGTGCCGGATAGGGAAGGAGCCGACGGCGCGTTGCTGCCACTGCGACGCTGAGCAGGACACGGCGGATCATACCCTGGAGGTATGCCCCGCGTGGGAGGGGGAGCGCCGTGTCCTGGTCGGCGTCGTCGGGCGGGATGTCTCGCTGCCGGGCGTGGTGCGCGCCATGCTCGGCAGCGAGGAGAAGTGGAGGGCCGTGGCCTCCTTCTGCGAGAACGTAATGTTGCAGAAGGAGGCCGCGGGGAGGGAGCGCGAGCTTCAGCGGCGCGCTGATGCTCGCGCGCGTGCGGTGGCCCGAGGTCGTCGCCCGGTCGCGAGGCGTCGCGGGCGGCCGCCTCGGCGTGGCGGATGACCTAGGCTGGGGGGGGGGGGTCCTGAGGGGACCCTCCTCCCGCCAGGCGGCGCCGGGTCGGACCGGTTGGGGGTAGGAGTGCCTCCCCCTACCGGTCCGACGCAAGGGGAGGCACCCTCGGCGGTCTGGTGCGGCCATGAACGCCCGGCCGCCGAGGGGTGGAAACGGGGTCGCGGGCGGTTGCGAGTTGGGGCTCGCAGCCGCCACTAAACACGGCCCCGGGACGGATAGCGGCGGGATGGAGTGGCCCCGTCCCGCCGCTATGAGGCAGTGTGTCTACTGGGGGGACCGATTGTCCCCCCGGGGGATGGGCGCGAAAGCGCGGGCACGGGGAGGATACCGGAAGAATGCTTCGAGCGATTCCCGGTATCCTCCCAAAGCGTGCCGAAGGGTCACCGTGGGGTTTTTAGTGGGTAGGTCCCGCGCCTGTCGTTGTACGGGCGCGGGGAATCCCACACACCCCTCCCACCTCTCCCCAAGGAGGTGGGAGGGAGTCTTTCGAAGATTTTCCCCACGACAAAAAAAAAAAAAAAAAAAAAAAAAAAAAAAAAAAATACTTGTTGGCCAGATCCTGGCCTTTTTCTGGGATGGACCAAGTAGTAATGTGGGACCACACTGAAACAGTCAATTAAACCTGGTTGCGATTAATATTTTAGAGGATAACGCCGGTTATGTCTCGGTTAGGTCTGGGATTTGTCCTTATCTGGCTCGAACTTTCGCATTTTTCGCATACTTGTTGACCAGATCCTGGGTTTTTCCTGGTTTGTATCCCGTAATAATGGCATACCTCACCGAAACAGTCAATTAAACCCGGTTTCGATTAATATTTTAGAGGATAACGCCGGTTATATCTCGGTTAGGTCTGGGATTTGCCCTCATCTGGCCCGTACTTTCGCATTTTTCGCATACTTGAATGGCCAGATCCTGAGTTTTTCTATTGTTAGGATCACGTAGTAATGTGGTACCACACTGAAACAGTCAATTAAACCTGGTTGCGACTAAAATTTTAGAGGATAACGCAGGTTATGTCTCGGTTTCCCTCAGGGGCTGCCAGCCTTTCAGCTGCAGTACGGGCTTAACGAACCCGGGGTACCCGAGTCATACACACACCGTAAGCCTCCTGTTGGTCGTCACAACGACCCATTCACAATTCTCTATTGGTTTTGTGAATGGTACGTGACGGCAGGAGGAACGGGGGTCTTGGCTTAACCGCCTGGGCCACGAGTATGGCGACTCTATAAAATCGCCCTCCAATCCTAAGCTATGGTGCGCGGCGATGGGATGCATGATTGGGGGAGAAGGCCCAATCCCAAGCGACCACCTCCGGGGAACCTGCCGAACCCCCGGAGTATATAGGCTTACCCGGGTAAGGCGGCTCTGCCCGGGCGGACCTTTTCTTCCGACCTGCTCGTGGGAATATTATGGAGTTCAATATTAAAACGGGGATGGGACGGGGTAAGTCAGAGGGGGAGCACGAAGGCGGTGTTGGGACTGGAGTGACGGCGCTCGCGCCGCCTCCAGCGCCTGGCCCGGCTTCGTGGAAGGTGGAGGAGGACGACGAGACTGCGTCAGTCTCGTCCTTCTCCTCCACCAGGAGCCTCAGAGGCTCTAAGAGGAAGAGGGCGGGGCAGGCCGTCGTCGAGGTGGGCGGGGCGATGAGCCCGTCGGTGAGGCTGAGTTGCCTCAGGGACGAGGTGACCGAGGAGATATCGGAGAGGATCTCCTCGTCCCTGAGGCGGGTGGAGAAAGTCGCCGCTGCCTGCGCCTTTAAGGGGCAGAAAAGCGGTGGCGCGGAGGCCCTGAAGGCCGCGGCGGAGGAAATGAGGGAGGCGGCGCGGGAGCTCAGAGGGCGGAACGCCCGTCTGCAGCTCCTGTTGGAGGAGGAGCGACAGGGGAGGAGGAGGGCAGAGGCGCTGTGGAACAGCGCGGCCCTCCCTCCCATCCTCCCTCCTCCTCCACCGCCGCGTCCCTCGGCGGAGTTAAATAAGCGGAGTGCGGCGGCAGTGGTGCGGGGCACCGCGGGCCCCTCCACCCGCACTCCGCCCGTGAAGAAGTCCCCGTCCTCCTCAGAAGACGATCTTCTGAGGAGGATTGGGGACATGATTGATGGCAAGCTGGCCGCCTTCCGGGAGGAGCTCCTCGCCGGAAGAGCGGTCAGCAGGAAGGCGGTGCCTCCCCGACCTGTTCCGGTACAGTCGGGGAAGGCAAAGAAGGGCGGAGTGAAGGCTCCGCCCAGCGTTGCGGCACCAGGGCCCCGGGTCGCGACCCCCAAGGGGGGTGGTGTACCCGTGGTCGCGGTGGTCGCGTCCTCCACAGCACCCTCCCAAGGGGGGGTGGTGTGGAGTGAGGTGGTGGGGCGGAAGGCGAAGCGGGCGGCGAGGAAGGCCTCGCAACCGCAGCCTCCGCCTCCGCCGCCGGCGGCCAAGGTAAAGGCCGCGAAGGTCGGGAAGGCACGACCAGGTCGTCCCCCAAAAACGGCAGCGGTGACGCTGACCGTTGCGCAGGGGGGCGACCTGACCCTCGCGGAGGCGATGCGGCTCGCCAGGGAGAATATCTCCCTGGAAGAGCTGGGCATCGCCTCCGTGAGGGCGAAGAGGGCCGTGACCGGGGGTCTCTTGCTGGAGATCCCCGGTGCAGAAGGCGGCGCGAAGGCGGATCGTCTCGCCCAGAGGCTCCGGGAGCAGCTGGGCGAGCGAGGTGTCCGGGTCGCCCGGCCCACGAAGCGCACGGAGATGCGCGTTTGTGGGCTGGACGACTCGGTCAGCGCACAGGATGTGTCCCGTGCCCTTGCGAGGGCGGGGGACTGTCCTGTGGAGGACCTGCGGATCGGAGAGATCCGCAGGTCGCCCTCCGGCCTCGGGTCGGTGTGGGCCCGGTGCCCCCTCTCCGCCGCCCGTAAGGTGGCGGAATCCGGGAGGGTGTTGGTGGGGTGGGTTTCGGCGCGAGTGGAAATCCTCGCGCCGCGCCCGCTCCAGTGTCACCGCTGCCTCGAATTGGGGCACGTGAGGCAGTGGTGCACCTCGCCGGTGGACCGCAGCGGTCAGTGTTACCGCTGCGGTGCCAAAGAGCACCGTGCGAGCCAGTGCTCGGCGGCCCCCCACTGCCCGCTGTGTGCGGACATGGGGAGGCCAGCCGATCACAGGGTGGGGAGCAAGAAGTGCTCCCCCCCCTCCCGGAAGGAGAGGAAGAGGCGGGCTGCACCGGCTCCGGTGCCGAGGGCGGTGGCATCGTCCTCCATGGAGGTGGACGGTGCTACGGGGACGGACGGCCGGGAGGAGGCTGGCGCGGCCATTAATTAATGCCGCCCCGCCTCCTCCTCCAGGCCAACCTCAACCACTGCCGCGCGGCACAGGACTTGATGTCCCAAGTCCTCGCGGAGTGGGGGGTTGGCCTGGCGGTCGCCGCCGAGCCGTACCGCGTCCCTGATCACCCTCATTGGGTGGGCGACGCGGACGACTTGGTGGCGACGGTATGGGGAGGGGGCGACGGGTCCCCACCGTTCTCCTTGTTGGAGCGCGGTCGGGGATTCGTCGCCGTGGACTGGGGGGGAGTCGCTGTGGTGGGGTGCTACATTTCGCCCCGTAGCGGTCACGCTGCGTTCGAGCTGTACTTGGCCGAGGTCGCGGCATGCGTGCAGCGCTACGCGGCCCGGCCGGTGCTGGTCCTGGGGGATTTTAATGCCAAGTCGGTGGCTTGGGGATCCCCCAGGACCTCCGTTCGCGGCGGGATCCTGGGCGATTGGGCGGCGGGGCTCGACCTCCGGGTATTGAACCGGGGGTCGGAGCACACATGCGTGCGGCGATATGGGGGGTCCATCGTGGATGTTGGATTCGCGACCCCCAACGCCGTGCGCATGGTGTCGGGTTGGCACGTGGTCGCGGGGGCAGAGACACTCTCCGATCACCGGTACATCCGGATGGAGGTCTCTGCCGCCGCGAGTGCATCCCGACACGGCCGCCTGCGTGGCACCCCACCACGCCGCTGGGCGCTTCGGCGCCTGGACAAGGACGCCCTGATGGCAGCTACCCTCGCTGCAACTTGGCCGCAGGGAGCGGCCGAGTTGCCGAGCATAGAGGAGGAGGTCGCCCGGCTCGGAGCATTGGTCGCGGGTATTTGCGACGCGGCGATGCCTCGGGTCGGGCGGGCTTCTCCTCGCCGGGCGGTGTACTGGTGGTCGGACGCGATCGCGGAGTTGCGAGTCGCGACTGTCCGCGCCCGACGCCAGTACACCCGCGCGCGCCGTCGTCAACGTACAGGCGACGGCGTGGCGCGAGCGAGGGCAGCTGATGACCTGTATGGAGCATACCGCGTGGCGCGGGTTGCTCTGCAGGTCGCCATCAAACGGGCCAAGACCCGGGCATGGAAGGAGCTCCTCCAGACCCTTGATGACGATCCATGGGGGCGCCCATATAAGGTGGTGCTGAATAAGCTCCGCCCGTGGGCGCCCCCCGTCACCGAGGGTCTTGACCCCCGGCTGCTGGAGGACGTGGTCAATACACTCTTCCCAATTGGGGAGAGGGGACCGCGTCCTCCGGCGGCGGCGGCTGTCCCAGTGGAGTGGACGGCCGAGCTGGGGGTCACGCAGGAGGAGCTGGCAGCGGCCATCAGACGGCTCGGGGTTCGTAACACGGCCCCGGGTCCGGATGGTGTGCCCGGCCGGGTTTGGGTCTTGACCCAGGGCGTTCTTGGGGCCGACCTCAGGCGGTTGTTCGACCGCTGCCTGAGGGACGGGCGATTCCCCCCCAGTTGGAAGGTGGCGAGGATGGTCCTCCTCCGGAAGGAGGGTCGGCCCGCGGAGTCTCCCTCCGCATACCGGCCCATTTGTCTCCTCGACGAGGTGGGCAAGCTCTTCGAGCGTGTGATTGCTGCCCGCCTCGTCGAGCACCTGTCGCGGGGTGATCCCGGTCTGGCCGACTGCCAGTTCGGTTTCCGCGGGGGCCGATCGACTATCGACGCGATAGGTCGTGTGAGGGCCCTCTCGGAGGCGGCCGTCTCCCGGGGAGGGGTGGCATTGGCAGTATCCTTGGATATTGCCAATGCCTTTAACACCCTCCCCTGGAAAGAGATAAGGAGGGGACTCGAATATCATCGAGTCCCCCCTTGTCTCAGGGCGGTCGTCGGGGATTATCTCCGCGGCAGGTGGATCGAGTATCCGGGCCGGGATGGTGATATGCGGAGGGAGGTGTACTGCGGTGTTCCGCAGGGGTCGGTCCTCGGGCCAATCCTGTGGAACATCGCGTACGACTCGGTGTTGCGGGCCGGCCTCCCCGACGGCGTCAGCACGGTGTGTTATGCGGATGACACACTGGTGCTGGCCGTCGGGACGCACTGGGGGAGGGCCATGCGTCGCGCGGAGGAGGGGTCGCAACGCGTCGTCGACCGGATCAGGGGGATGGGGATGACGGTGGCGGTCCATAAGACCGAGGTGATTGCGTTTCATTCACCTCGGCAGGATCCGCCACCCCCTCTGATCCGGGTGGGTGGGGCTGACATCGAGGTGAAGCCCCAGATCAGGTATCTAGGGCTGATCCTCGATAGGCACTGGCGTTTCGAGGAGCATTTCCGCTGCCTGGTCCCCCGGTTGGAAAGGATGGTTGCGGCTCTGGGCCGGATCCTGCCCAACCTGGGGGGCCCGGCGGGCCGAGTTCGTCGCCTCTATGTGGCAATGGTCCGGTCGGTGGCCCTATACGGGGCCCCCGTCTGGGCGGACGACCTGGCTGCCTCCCGGCGCAGCATGACTATGCTGCGTCGGGTGCAGAGGCGCATGGCGCTCAGGGTTGTCCGCGGGTATCGGACCATGTCACATGAGGCGGCGACGGTTCTAGCGGGGATGCCGCCCATGGACCTGCTCGCGCGGTCGCACGCGGTGATGTACCGGCACCGCGTCGACCGTCGCGCGGGGGTGGGGGCGGTCCCGGGCGGGCAGGAACCTGCTTGGGGCGATTTGAAGCGCCAGGCCCGGCAGTCCGTGTTGCTCGCGTGGCAGGAGCGGCTGGCTCTGCCAACCGCGGGGCACCGGACTGTCGGGGCGGTTCGGCCACTCCTGAAGGAGTGGCTGGACAGAGGCCATGGCAGCCTCACCTACCGGATGGCACAGGTATTTTCCGGGCATGGCAGCTTCGGAAGATACCTGTGCCGGATAGGGAAGGAGCCGACGGCGCGTTGCTGCCACTGCGACGCTGAGCAGGACACGGCGGATCATACCCTGGAGGTATGCCCCGCGTGGGAGGGGGAGCGCCGTGTCCTGGTCGGCGTCGTCGGGCGGGATGTCTCGCTGCCGGGCGTGGTGCGCGCCATGCTCGGCAGCGAGGAGAAGTGGAGGGCCGTGGCCTCCTTCTGCGAGAACGTAATGTTGCAGAAGGAGGCCGCGGGGAGGGAGCGCGAGCTTCAGCGGCGCGCTGATGCTCGCGCGCGTGCGGTGGCCCGAGGTCGTCGCCCGGTCGCGAGGCGTCGCGGGCGGCCGCCTCGGCGTGGCGGATGACCTAGGCTGGGGGGGGGGGGGTCCTGAGGGGACCCTCCTCCCGCCAGGCGGCGCCGGGTCGGACCGGTTGGGGGTAGGAGTGCCTCCCCCTACCGGTCCGACGCAAGGGGAGGCACCCTCGGCGGTCTGGTGCGGCCATGAACGCCCGGCCGCCGAGGGGTGGAAACGGGGTCGCGGGCGGTTGCGAGTTGGGGCTCGCAGCCGCCACTAAACACGGCCCCGGGACGGATAGCGGCGGGATGGAGTGGCCCCGTCCCGCCGCTATGAGGCAGTGTGTCTACTGGGGGGACCGATTGTCCCCCCGGGGGATGGGCGCGAAAGCGCGGGCACGGGGAGGATACCGGAAGAATGCTTCGAGCGATTCCCGGTATCCTCCCAAAGCGTGCCGAAGGGTCACCGTGGGGTTTTTAGTGGGTAGGTCCCGCGCCTGTCGTTGTACGGGCGCGGGGAATCCCACACACCCCTCCCACCTCTCCCCAAGGAGGTGGGAGGGAGTCTTTCGAAGATTTTCCCCACGACAAAAAAAAAAAAAAAAAAAAAAAAAAAAAAAAAAAAATACTTGTTGGCCAGATCCTGGCCTTTTTCTGGGATGGACCAAGTAGTAATGTGGGACCACACTGAAACAGTCAATTAAACCTGGTTGCGATTAATATTTTAGAGGATAACGCCGGTTATGTCTCGGTTAGGTCTGGGATTTGTCCTTATCTGGCTCGAACTTTCGCATTTTTCGCATACTTGTTGACCAGATCCTGGGTTTTTCCTGGTTTGTATCCCGTAATAATGGCATACCTCACCGAAACAGTCAATTAAACCCGGTTTCGATTAATATTTTAGAGGATAACGCCGGTTATATCTCGGTTAGGTCTGGGATTTGCCCTCATCTGGCCCGTACTTTCGCATTTTTCGCATACTTGAATGGCCAGATCCTGAGTTTTTCTATTGTTAGGATCACGTAGTAATGTGGTACCACACTGAAACAGTCAATTAAACCTGGTTGCGACTAAAATTTTAGAGGATAACGCAGGTTATGTCTCGGTTTCCCTCAGGGGCTGCCAGCCTTTCAGCTGCAGTACGGGCTTAACGAACCCGGGGTACCCGAGTCATACACACACCGTAAGCCTCCTGTTGGTCGTCACAACGACCCATTCACAATTCTCTATTGGTTTTGTGAATGGTACGTGACGGCAGGAGGAACGGGGGTCTTGGCTTAACCGCCTGGGCCACGAGTATGGCGACTCTATAAAATCGCCCTCCAATCCTAAGCTATGGTGCGCGGCGATGGGATGCATGATTGGGGGAGAAGGCCCAATCCCAAGCGACCACCTCCGGGGAACCTGCCGAACCCCCGGAGTATATAGGCTTACCCGGGTAAGGCGGCTCTGCCCGGGCGGACCTTTTCTTCCGACCTGCTCGTGGGAATATTATGGAGTTCAATATTAAAACGGGGATGGGACGGGGTAAGTCAGAGGGGGAGCACGAAGGCGGTGTTGGGACTGGAGTGACGGCGCTCGCGCCGCCTCCAGCGCCTGGCCCGGCTTCGTGGAAGGTGGAGGAGGACGACGAGACTGCGTCAGTCTCGTCCTTCTCCTCCACCAGGAGCCTCAGAGGCTCTAAGAGGAAGAGGGCGGGGCAGGCCGTCGTCGAGGTGGGCGGGGCGATGAGCCCGTCGGTGAGGCTGAGTTGCCTCAGGGACGAGGTGACCGAGGAGATATCGGAGAGGATCTCCTCGTCCCTGAGGCGGGTGGAGAAAGTCGCCGCTGCCTGCGCCTTTAAGGGGCAGAAAAGCGGTGGCGCGGAGGCCCTGAAGGCCGCGGCGGAGGAAATGAGGGAGGCGGCGCGGGAGCTCAGAGGGCGGAACGCCCGTCTGCAGCTCCTGTTGGAGGAGGAGCGACAGGGGAGGAGGAGGGCAGAGGCGCTGTGGAACAGCGCGGCCCTCCCTCCCATCCTCCCTCCTCCTCCACCGCCGCGTCCCTCGGCGGAGTTAAATAAGCGGAGTGCGGCGGCAGTGGTGCGGGGCACCGCGGGCCCCTCCACCCGCACTCCGCCCGTGAAGAAGTCCCCGTCCTCCTCAGAAGACGATCTTCTGAGGAGGATTGGGGACATGATTGATGGCAAGCTGGCCGCCTTCCGGGAGGAGCTCCTCGCCGGAAGAGCGGTCAGCAGGAAGGCGGTGCCTCCCCGACCTGTTCCGGTACAGTCGGGGAAGGCAAAGAAGGGCGGAGTGAAGGCTCCGCCCAGCGTTGCGGCACCAGGGCCCCGGGTCGCGACCCCCAAGGGGGGTGGTGTACCCGTGGTCGCGGTGGTCGCGTCCTCCACAGCACCCTCCCAAGGGGGGGTGGCGTGGAGTGAGGTGGTGGGGCGGAAGGCGAAGCGGGCGGCGAGGAAGGCCTCGCAACCGCAGCCTCCGCCTCCGCCGCCGGCGGCCAAGGTAAAGGCCGCGAAGGTCGGGAAGGCACGACCAGGTCGTCCCCCAAAAACGGCAGCGGTGACGCTGACCGTTGCGCAGGGGGGCGACCTGACCCTCGCGGAGGCGATGCGGCTCGCCAGGGAGAATATCTCCCTGGAAGAGCTGGGCATCGCCTCCGTGAGGGCGAAGAGGGCCGTGACCGGGGGTCTCTTGCTGGAGATCCCCGGTGCAGAAGGCGGCGCGAAGGCGGATCGTCTCGCCCAGAGGCTCCGGGAGCAGCTGGGCGAGCGAGGTGTCCGGGTCGCCCGGCCCACGAAGCGCACGGAGATGCGCGTTTGTGGGCTGGACGACTCGGTCAGCGCACAGGATGTGTCCCGTGCCCTTGCGAGGGCGGGGGACTGTCCTGTGGAGGACCTGCGGATCGGAGAGATCCGCAGGTCGCCCTCCGGCCTCGGGTCGGTGTGGGCCCGGTGCCCCCTCTCCGCCGCCCGTAAGGTGGCGGAATCCGGGAGGGTGTTGGTGGGGTGGGTTTCGGCGCGAGTGGAAATCCTCGCGCCGCGCCCGCTCCAGTGTCACCGCTGCCTCGAATTGGGGCACGTGAGGCAGTGGTGCACCTCGCCGGTGGACCGCAGCGGTCAGTGTTACCGCTGCGGTGCCAAAGAGCACCGTGCGAGCCAGTGCTCGGCGGCCCCCCACTGCCCGCTGTGTGCGGACATGGGGAGGCCAGCCGATCACAGGGTGGGGAGCAAGAAGTGCTCCCCCCCCTCCCGGAAGGAGAGGAAGAGGCGGGCTGCACCGGCTCCGGTGCCGAGGGCGGTGGCATCGTCCTCCATGGAGGTGGACGGTGCTACGGGGACGGACGGCCGGGAGGAGGCTGGCGCGGCCATTAATTAATGCCGCCCCGCCTCCTCCTCCAGGCCAACCTCAACCACTGCCGCGCGGCACAGGACTTGATGTCCCAAGTCCTCGCGGAGTGGGGGGTTGGCCTGGCGGTCGCCGCCGAGCCGTACCGCGTCCCTGATCACCCTCATTGGGTGGGCGACGCGGACGGCTTGGTGGCGACGGTATGGGGAGGTGGCGACGGGTCCCCACCGTTCTCCTTGTTGGAGCGCGGTCGGGGATTCGTCGCCGTGGACTGGGGGGGAGTCGCTGTGGTGGGGTGCTACATTTCGCCCCGTAGCGGTCACGCTGCGTTTGAGCTGTACTTGGCCGAGGTCGCGGCATGCGTGCAGCGCTGCGCGGCCCGGCCGGTGCTGGTCCTGGGGGATTTTAATGCCAAGTCGGTGGCTTGGGGATCCCCCAGGACCTCCGTTCGCGGCGGGATCCTGGGCGATTGGGCGGCGGGGCTCGACCTCCGGGTATTGAACCGGGGGTCGGAGCACACATGCGTGCGGCGATATGGGGGGTCCATCGTGGATGTTGGATTCGCGACCCCCAACGCCGTGCGGATGGTGTCGGGTTGGCACGTGGTCGCGGGGGCAGAGACACTCTCCGATCACCGGTACATCCGGATGGAGGTCTCTGCCGCCGCGAGTGCATCCCGACACGGCCGCCTGCGTGGCACCCCACCACGCCGCTGGGCGCTTCGGCGCCTGGACAAGGACGCCCTGATGGCAGCTGCCCTCGCTGCAACTTGGCCGCAGGGAGCGGCCGAGTTGCCGAGCATAGAGGAGGAGGTCGCCCGGCTCGGAGCATTGGTCGCGGGTATTTGCGACGCGGCGATGCCTCGGGTCGGGCGGGCTTCTCCTCGCCGGGCGGTGTACTGGTGGTCGGACGCGATCGCGGAGTTGCGAGTCGCGACTGTCCGCGCCCGACGCCAGTACACCCGCGCGCGCCGTCGTCAACGTACAGGCGACGGCGTGGCGCGAGCGAGGGCAGCTGATGACCTGTATGGAGCATACCGCGTGGCGCGGGTTGCTCTACAGGTCGCCATCAAACGGGCCAAGACCCGGGCATGGAAGGAGCTCCTCCAGACCCTTGATGACGATCCATGGGGGCGCCCATATAAGGTGGTGCTGAATAAGCTCCGCCCGTGGGCGCCCCCCGTCACCGAGGGTCTTGACCCCCGGCTGCTGGAGGACGTGGTCAATACACTCTTCCCAATTGGGGAGAGGGGACCGCGTCCTCCGGCGGTGGCGGCTGTCCCAGTGGAGTGGACGGCCGAGCTGGGGGTCACGCAGGAGGAGCTGGCAGCGGCCATCAGACGGCTCGGGGTTCGTAACACGGCCCCGGGTCCGGATGGTGTGCCCGGCCGGGTTTGGGTCTTGACCCAGGGCGTCCTTGGGGCCGACCTCAGGCGGTTGTTCGACCGCTGCCTGAGGGACGGGCGATTCCCCCCCAGTTGGAAGGTGGCGAGGATGGTCCTCCTCCGGAAGGAGGGTCGGCCCGCGGAGTCTCCCTCCGCATACCGGCCCATTTGTCTCCTCGACGAGGTGGGCAAGCTCTTCGAGCGTGTGATTGCTGCCCGCCTCGTCGAGCACCTGTCGCGGGGTGATCCCGGTCTGGCCGACTGCCAGTTCGGTTTCCGGGGGGGCCGATCGACTATCGACGCGATAGGTCGTGTGAGGGCCCTCTCGAGGGCGGCCGTCTCCCGGGGAGGGGTGGCATTGGCAGTATCCTTGGATATTGCCAATGCCTTTAACACCCTCCCCTGGGAAGGGATAAGGAGGGGACTCGAATATCATCGGGTCCCCCCTTGTCTCAGGGCGGTCGTCGGGGATTATCTCCGCGGCAGGTGGATCGAGTATCCGGGCCGGGATGGTGATATGCGGAGGGAGGTGTACTGCGGTGTTCCGCAGGGGTCGGTCCTCGGGCCACTCCTGTGGAACATCGCGTACGACTCGGTGTTGCGGGCCGGCCTCCCCGACGGCGTCAGCACGGTGTGTTATGCGGATGACACACTGGTGCTGGCCGTCGGGGCGCACTGGGGGTGGGCCATGCGTCGCGCGGAGGAGGGGTCGCAACGCGTCGTCGACCGGATCAGGGGGATGGGGATGACGGTGGCGGTCCATAAGACCGAGGTGATTGCGTTTCATTCACCTCGGCAGGATCCGCCACCCCCTCTGATCCGGGTGGGTGGGGCTGACATCGAGGTGAAGCCCCAGATCAGGTATCTAGGGCTGATCCTCGATAGCCACTGGCGTTTCGAGGAGCATTTCCGCTGCCTGGTCCCCCGGTTGGAAAGGATGGTTGCGGCTCTGGGCCGGATCCTGCCCAACCTGGGGGGCCCGGCGGGCCGAGTTCGTCGCCTCTATGTGGCAATGGTCCAGTCGGTGGCCCTATACGGGGCCCCCGTCTGGGCGGACGACCTGGCTGCCTCCCGGCGCAGCATGACTATGCTGCGTCGGGTGCAGAGGCGCATGGCGCTCAGGGTCGTCCGCGGGTATCGGACCATGTCACATGAGGCGGCGACGGTTCTAGCGGGGATGCCGCCCATGGACCTGCTCGCGCGGTCGCACGCGGTGATGTACCGGCACCGCGTCGACCGTCGCGCGGGGGTGGGGGCGGTCCCGGGCGGGCAGGAACCTGCTTGGGGCGATTTGAAGCGCCAGGCCCGGCAGTCCGTGTTGCTCGCGTGGCAGGAGCGGCTGGCTCTGCCAACCGCGGGGCACCGGACTGTCGGGGCGGTTCGGCCACTCCTGAAGGAGTGGCTGGACAGAGGCCATGGCAGCCTCACCTACCGGATGGCACAGGTATTTTCCGGGCATGGCAGCTTCGGAAGATACCTGTGCCGGATAGGGAAGGAGCCGACGGCGCGTTGCTGCCACTGCGACGCTGAGCAGGACACGGCGGATCATACCCTGGAGGTATGCCCCGCGTGGGAGGGGGAGCGCCGTGTCCTGGTCGGCGTCGTCGGGCGGGATGTCTCGCTGCCGGGCGTGGTGCGCGCCATGCTCGGCAGCGAGGAGAAGTGGAGGGCCGTGGCCTCCTTCTGCGAGAACGTAATGTTGCAGAAGGAGGCCGCGGGGAGGGAGCGCGAGCTTCAGCGGCGCGCTGATGCTCGCGCGCGTGCGGTGGCCCGAGGTCGTCGCCCGGTCGCGAGGCGTCGCGGGCGGCCGCCTCGGCGTGGCGGATGACCTAGGCTGGGGGGGGGGGTCCTGAGGGGACCCTCCTCCCGCCAGGCGGCGCCGGGTCGGACCGGTTGGGGGTAGGAGTGCCTCCCCCTACCGGTCCGACGCAAGGGGAGGCACCCTCGGCGGTCTGGTGCGGCCATGAACGCCCGGCCGCCGAGGGGTGGAAACGGGGTCGCGGGCGGTTGCGAGTTGGGGCTCGCAGACGCCACTAAACGCGGCCCCGGGACGGATAGCGGCGGGATGGAGTGGCCCCGTCCCGCCGCTATGAGGCAGTGTGTCTACTGGGGGGACCGATTGTCCCCCCGGGGGATGGGCGCGAAAGCGCGGGCACGGGGAGGATACCGGACGAATGCTTCGAGCGATTCCCGGTATCCTCCCAAAGCGTGCCGAAGGGTCACCGTGGGGTTTTTAGTGGGTAGGTCCCGCGCCTGTCGTTGTACTGGCGCGGGGAATCCCACACACCCCTCCCACCTCTCCCCAAGGAGGTGGGAGGGAGTCTTTCGAAGATTTTCCCCACGACAAAAAAAAAAAAAAAAAAAAAAAAAAAAGGTTATGTCTCGGTTAGTTCTAGTATTTGCAATCATCTGGCTCATACTTGTTCGCAAGATCCTGGGCTTTTTCTGGTTTGTGTCACGTAGTAATGCGGTACCACAACGAATCAATCAATTAAACCTGGTTGCGATTAATATTTTAGAGGATAACGCGGGTTATGTCTCGGTTAGGTCTGGGTTTTGCCCTCATCTGGCTCGTACTTTCGCATTTTTCGCATACTTGTTGGCCAGATCCTGGGCTTTTTCTGGTTTGTATCACGCAGTAATGTGGTACCACACTGAAACAGTCAATAGAAGCTGGTTCCGAATAGTATTTTAGAGGATAACGCCGGTTATATCTCGGTTAGGTCTGGGATTTGCCCTCATCTGGCTCGTACCTTCGCATTTTTCGCGTACTTGCTGGCCAGATCCTGGCCTTTTTCTGGCTCGGACCACGTAGTAATGTGGTACCACACCGAACAGGGTATTAATCCCGGTTGCGATTAATATTTTAGAGGATAAAGCCGGTTATGTCTCGGTTAGGGCTGGGATTTGCCCTCATCTGGCTCGTACTTTCGCATTTCTCGCATACTTGTTGGCCAGATCCTGGGCTTTTTCTGTTTTGGATCACGTAGTAATGTGGTACCACACTGAAACAGTCAATAAAAGCTGGACCCGAATAGTATTTTAGAGGATAACGCTGGCTATATCTGGGTTAGTTCTGGTATTTGCAATCATCTGGCTCATACTTTCGCGTTTTTCGCATATTTGTTGGCCAGATCCTGGGTTTTTTCTGGTTAGGATCCCGTAGTAACGAGGTTCCACACCGAAACAGTCAATTAAACCTGTTTGCGATTAATATTTTAGAGGATAACGCCGGTTATGTCTCGGTTAGGTCTGGGATTTGCCCTCATCCGGCTCGTACTTTCGCATTTTTCGCATACTTGCTGGCCAGATCCTGGGCTTCTTCTGGTTTGGATCACGTAGTAATGTGGGACCACACTGAAACAGTCAATTAAACCTGGTTTCGATTAATATTTTAGAGGATAACTCCGGTTATTTCTCGGTTAGGTCTGGGATTTGCTCTCATCTGTCTCGTACTTCCGCAATTTTCGCATACTTATTGGCAAGTTCCTGGCCTTTCTCTGGTTTGTATCACGTAGTAATGCGGTACTACACCGAAACAGTCAATTAAACCTGGTGGCAATTAATATTTTAGAGGATAACGCTGGTTATGTCTCGGTTAGGTCTGGGATTTGCCCTCACCTGGCCCGTAGTTTCGCATTTTTGCATTCTTGTTGGCCAGATCCTAGGCTTTTTGCTGATTTGGATCACGCAGTAATGTGGTACCACACTGAAACAGTCAACAGAAGCTGGTTCCGATTAGTATTTTAGAGGATAACGCAGGTTATGTCTCGGTTAGTTCTGGGATTTGCCCTCATCTGGCCCGTACTTTCGCGTTTCTCGCATACTTGTTCGCAAGATCCTGGGCTTTTTCTGGTTTGGATCACGTAGTAATGTGGTACCACAGTGAAACAGTCAATAAAAACTGGTTCCGATTAGTGTTTTAGAGGATAACGCTGGTTATGTCTGGGTTAGTTCTGGTATTTGCAATCATCTTGCTCATACTTTCGCTTTTTTCGCATACTTGTTGGCCAGATGCTGGGTTTTTTCTGGTTTGGACCACGTAGTAATGAGGTACCTCACTGAAACGGTCAATAAAAGCTGGTTCCGATTAGTGTTTTAGAGGATAACGCCGGTTATATCTCGGTTAGGTCTCGGATTTGCCCTCATCTGGCTCGTACCTTCGCATTTTTCCCATACTTGTTGGCCAGATCCTGGCCTTTTTCTGGCTTGGACCAAGTAGTTATGTGGGACCACACTGAAACAGTCAATTAAACCTGGTTGCGATTAATATTTTAGAGGATAACGCCGTTTATGTCTCGGTTAGGTCTGGGATTTGCCCTCATCTGGCTCGTACTTTCGCATTTTTCGCATACTTGTTGGCCAGATCCTGGCCTTTTTCTGGTTTGTATCACGTAGTTATGAGGTACCTCACTGAAACAGTCAATAAAAGCTGGTTCCGAATAGTATTTTAGAGGATAACTCTGGTTATGTCTGGGTTCGTTCTGGTATTTGCAATCATCTTGCTCATACTTTCGCTTTTTTCGCATACTTGTTGGCCAGATGCTCGGTTTTTTCTGGTTTGGATCCCGTAGTAATGAGGTGCCACACCGAAACAGTCAATTAAACCTGGTTGCGAATAATATTTTAGAGGATAACGCCGGTTATGTCTCGGTTAGGGGTGGAATTTGCCCTCATCTGTCTCGTACCAATCGCATTTCTCGCATACTTGTTGGCCAGATCCTGGGCTTTTTCTGGTTCGGATCACGTAGTAATGTGGTACCACACTGAGACAGTCAATAAAAGTTGGTCCCGATTAGTATTTTAGAGGATAACGCTGGTTATGTTTCGGTTAGGTCTGGGAATTGCCCTCATCTGGCTCGTACTTTCGCATTTTTCGCATACTTGTTGGCCAGATCCTGGGATTTTCCTGGTTTGGATCCCGTAATAATGACATTCCACACCGAAACAGTCAATTAAACCTGGTTTCTATTAATATTTTAGAGGATAGTGCCGGTTATATCTCGGTTAGGTCTGGGATTTGCCCTCATCTGGCCCGCACTTTCGCATTTTTCGCATACTTGAATGGTCAGATCCTGTGATCTTCTATTGTTAGGATCACGTAGTAATGTGGTACCACACTGAAACAGTCAATAAAAGCTGGTTCCGAATAGTATTTTAGAGGATAACGCTGGCTATGTCTGGGTTAGTAATGGTATTTGCAATCATCTGGCTCATACTTTCGCGTTTTTCGCATATATGTTGGCCAGATCCTGGGTTTTTTCTGGTTAGGATCCCGTAGTAATGAGGTTCCACACCGAAACAGTCAATTAAACCTGGTTGCGATTAATATTTTAGAGGATTACTCCGGTTATTTCTCGGTTAGGTCTGGGATTTGCCCTCATCTGTCACGTATTTCCGCAATTTTCGCATACTTATTGGCAAGATCCTGGCCTTTTTCAGGTTTGTATCACGTAGTAATGCGGTACTACACCGAAACTGTCAATTAAATCTGGTTGCGATTAATATTCTAGAGGATAACGCTGGTTATGTCTCGGTTAGGTCGGGGATTTGCCCTCATCTGATCCGTACTTTCGCATTTTTCGCATATTTGTTGGCCAGATCCTGGCCTTTTTCTGGGTTGGACCAAGTAGTAATGTGGGACCACACTGAAACAGTCAATTAAACCTGGTTGCGATTAATATTTTAGAGGATAACGCCGGTTATGTCTCGGTTAGGTCTGGGATTTGTCCTCATCTGGCTCGAACTTTCGCATTTTTCGCATACTTGTTGACAAGATCCTGGGTTTTTCCTGGTTTGTATCCCGTAATAATGGCATACCTCACCGAAACAGTCAATTAAACCCGGATTCGATTAATATTTTAGAGGATATTGCCGGTTATATCCCGGTTAGGTCTGGGATTTGCCCTCATCTGGCCCGTACTTTCGCATTTTTCGCATACTTGAATGGCCAGATCCTGTGTTTTTCTATTGTTAGGATCACGTAGTAATGTGGTACCACACTGAAACAGTCAATTAAACCTGGTTGCGACTAAAATTTTAGAGGATAACGCAGGTTATGTCTCGGTTAGTTCTGGTATTTGCAATCATCTGGCTCATACTTGTTCGCAAGATCCTGGGCTTTTTCTGGTTTGTGTCACGTAGTAATGCGCTACCACAACGAATCAGTCAATTAAACCTGGTTGCGATTAATATTTTAGAGGATAACGCGGGTTATGTCTCGGTTAGGTCTGGGTTTTGCCCTCATCTGGCCCGTACTTTCGCATTTTTCGCATACTTGTTGGCCATATCCTGGGCTTTTTCTGGTTTGTATCACGCAGTAATGTGGTACCACACTGAAACAGTCAATAGAAGCTGGTTCCGAATAGTATTTTAGAGGATAACGCCGGTTATATCTCGGTTATGTCTGGGATTTGCCCTCATCTGGCTCGTACCTTCGCATTTTTCGCGTACTTGTTGGCCAGATCCTGGCCTTTTTCTGGCTCGGACCACGTAGTAATGTGGTACCACACCGAACAGGGTATTAATTCCGGTTGCGATTAATATTTTAGAGGATAAAGCCGGTTATGTCTCGGTTAGGGCTGGGATTTGCCCTCATCTGGCTCGTACTTTCGCATTTCTCGCATATTTGTTGGCCAGATCCTGGGTTTTTTCTGGTTAGGATCCCGTAGTAACGAGGTTCCACACCGAAACAGTCAATTAAACCTGGTTGCGATTAATATTTTAGAGGATAACGCCGGTTATGTCTCGGTTAGGTCTGGGATTTGCCCTCATCCGGCTCGTACTTTCGCATTTTCCGCATACTTGCTGGCCAGATCCTGGGCTTCTTCTGCTTTGGATCACGTAGTAATGTGGGACCACACTGAAACAGTCAATTAAACCTGGTTTCGATTAATATTTTAGAGGATATCTCCGGTTATTTCTCGGTTAGGTCTGGGATTTGCCCTCATCTGTCCCGTACTTCCGCAATTTTCGCATACTTATTGGCATGTTCCTGGCCTTTCTCTGGTTTGTATCACGTAGTAATGCGGTACTACACCGAAACAGTCAATTAAACCTGGTGGCGATTAATATTTTAGAGGATAACGCTGGTTATGTCTCGGTTAGGTCTGGGATTTGCCCTCACCTGACCCGTAGTTTCGCATTTTTCGCATACTTGTTGGCCATATCCTGGCCTTATTCTGGTTTGTATCACGTAGTAATGTGGTACCACACTGAAACAGTCAATAGAAGCTGGTTCCGAGTAGAATTTTAGAGGATAACGCTGGCTATGTCTGGGTTAGTTCTGGTATTTGCAATCATCTGGTTCATACTTCCGCGTTTTTCGCATATTTGTTGGCAAGATCCTGGGTTTTTTCTGGTTTGGATCCCGTAGTAATGAGGTTCCACACCGAAACAGTCAATTAAACCTGGTTGCGATTAATATTTTAGAGGATAACGCCGGTTATGTCTCGGTTAGGTCTGGGATTTGCCCTCATCTGGCTCGTACTTTCGCATTTTTCGCATACTTGTTGGCCAGATCCTGGGCTTTTTCTGGTTTGTATCACGTAGTAATGTGGTACCACACTGAACCAGTCAATAGAAGCTAGTTCCGAATAGTATTTTAGAGGATCACGCTGGTTATGTCTCGGTTAGGTCTGGGATTTGCCCTCATCTGGCCCGTACTTTCGCATTTTTCGCATACTTGTTGGCCAGATCCTGGGCTTTTTCTGGTTTGGATCACGCAGTAATGTGGTACCACACTGAAACAGTCAATAAAAGCTGGTTCCGATTAGTGTTTTAGAGGATAACGCTGGTTATGTCTGGGTTAGTTCTGGTATTTGCAATCATCTTGCTCATACTTTCGCTTTTTTCGCCCACTTGTTGGCCAGATGCTGGGTTTTTTCTGGTTTGGACCACGTAGTAATGAGGTACCTCACTGAAACGGTCAATAAAAGCTGGTTCCGATTAGTGTTTTAGAGGATAACGCTGGTTATGTCTGGGTTAGTTCTGGTATTCGCAATCATCTGGCTCATACTTTCGCTTTTTTCGCATACTTGTTTGCCAGATGCTGGGTTTTTTCTGGTTTGGATCCCGTAGTAATGAGGTTCCACACCTGAACAGTCAATTAAACCTGGTTGCGATTAATATTTTAGAGGATAACGCCGGTTTTGTCTCGGTTAGGTCTGGGATTTGCCCTCATCTGGTTCGTACTTTCGCATTTCTCGCATACTTGTTGGCCAGATCCTGGCCTTTTTCTGGTTTGTATCACGTAGTAATGTGGTACTACACTGAAACAGTCAATAGAAGCTGGTTCCGAATAGTATTTTAGAGGATAACGCTGGCTATGTCTGGGTTAGTTCTGGTATTTGCAATCATCTTGCTCATACTTTCGCTTTTTTCGCATACTTGTTGGCCAGATGCTGGGTTTTTTCTGGTTTGGATCACGTAATAATTACGTTCAACACCGAAACAGTCAATTAAACCTAGTTTCGATTAATATTTTAGAGGATATTGCCGGTTATATCTCCGTTAGGTCTGGGATTTGCCCTCATCTGGCTCGTACCTTCGCATTTCTCGCATACTTGTTGGCCAGATCCTGGGCTTTTTCTGTTTTGGATCACGTAGTAATGTGGTACCACACTGAAACAGTCAATAGAAGCTGGACCCGAATAGTATTTTAGAGGACAACGCTGGCTATTCCCGCGTTAGTTCTGGTATTTGCAATCATCTGGTTCATACTTCCGCGTTTTTCGCATATTTGTTGGCAAGATCCTGGGTTTTTTCTGGTTTGGATCCCGTAGTAATGAGGTTCCACACCGAAACAGTCAATTAAACCTGGTTGCGATTAATATTTTAGAGGATAACGCCGGTTATGTCTCGGTTAGGTCTGGGATTTGCCCTCATCTGGCTCGTACTTTCGCATTTTTCGCATACTTGTTGGCCAGATCCTGGGCTTTTTCTGGTTTGTATCACGTAGTAATGTGGTACCACACTGAACCAGTCAATAGAAGCTAGTTCCGAATAGTATTTTAGAGGATCACGCTGGTTATGTCTCGGTTAGGTCTGGGATTTGCCCTCATCTGGCCCGTACTTTCGCATTTTTCGCATACTTGTTGGCCAGATCCTGGGCTTTTTCTGGTTTGGATCACGCAGTAATGTGGTACCACACTGAAACAGTCAATAAAAGCTGGTTCCGATTAGTGTTTTAGAGGATAACGCCGGTTTTGTCTCGGTTAGATCCGGGATTTGCCCTCATCTGGCTCGTACCTGCGCATTTTTCGCATACTTGTTGGCCATATCCTGGCCTTATTCTGGTTTGTATCACGTAGTAATGAGGTACCTCACTGAAACGGTCAATAAAAGCTGGTTCCGATTAGTGTTTTAGAGGATAACGCTGGTTATGTCTGGGTTAGTTCTGGTATTCGCAATCATCTGGCTCATACTTTCGCTTTTTTCGCATACTTGTTTGCCAGATGCTGGGTTTTTTCTGGTTTGGATCCCGTAGTAATGAGGTTCCACACCTGAACAGTCAATTAAACCTGGTTGCGATTAATATTTTAGAGGATAACGCCGGTTTTGTCTCGGTTAGGTCTGGGATTTGCCCTCATCTGGTTCGTACTTTCGCATTTCTCGCATACTTGTTGGCCAGATCCTGGCCTTTTTCTGGTTTGTATCACGTAGTAATGTGGTACTACACTGAAACAGTCAATAGAAGCTGGTTCCGAATAGTATTTTAGAGGATAACGCTGGCTATGTCTGGGTTAGTTCTGGTATTTGCAATCATCTTGCTCATACTTTCGCTTTTTTCGCATACTTGTTGGCCAGATGCTGGGTTTTTTCTGGTTTGGATCACGTAATAATTACGTTCAACACCGAAACAGTCAATTAAACCTAGTTTCGATTAATATTTTAGAGGATATTGCCGGTTATATCTCGGTTAGGTCTGGGATTTGCCCTCATCTGGCTCGTACCTTCGCATTTCTCGCATACTTGTTGGCCAGATCCTGGCCTTGTTCTGGCTTGGACCAAGTAGTAATGTGGGACCACACTGAAACAGTCAATTAAACCTGGTTGCGATTAATATTTTAGAGGATAACGCTGGTTATGTCTCGGTTAGGTCTGGGATTTGCCCTCATCTGGCCCGTACTTTCGCATTTCTCGCATACTTGAATGGCCAGATCCTGTGTTTTTCTATTGTTAGGATCACGTAGTAATGTGGTACTACACTGAAACAGTCAATTAAACCTGGTTTCTATTAATATTTTAGAGGATAACGCCGGTTTTGTCTCGGGAAGGTCTGGGATTTGCCCTCATCTGGCTCGTACTTTCGCATTTCTCGCATACTTGTTGGCCAGATCCTGGGTTTTTTCTGGTTTGGACCACGTAGTAATGAGGTACCTCACTGAAACGGTCAATAAAAGCTGGTTCCGATTAGTGTTTTAGAGGATAACGCTGGTTATGTCTGGGTTAGTTCTGGTATTCGCAATCATCTGGCTCATTCTTTCGCTTTTTTCGCATACTTGTTTGCCAGATGCTGGGTTTTTTCTGGTTAGGATCCCGTAGTAATGCGGTACTACACCGAAACAGTCAATTAAACCTGGTTGCGATTAATATTTTAGAGGATAACGCTGGTTATGTCTCGGTTAGGTCTGGGATTTGCCCTCACCTGGCCCGTAGTTTCGCATTTTTGCATTCTTGTTGGCCAGATCCTAGGCTTCTTGCTGATTTGGATCACGTAGTAATGTGGTACCACACTGAAACAGTCAATAGAAGCTAGTTCCGAATAGTATTTTAGAGGACAACGCTGGTTATGTCTCGGTTAGGTCTGGGATTGGCCCTCATCTGGCCCGTACTTTCGCATTTTTCGCATACTTGTTGGCCAGATCCTAGGCTTTTTGCTGATTTGGATCGCGTAGTAATGTGGTACCACACTGAAACAGTCAATAGAATCTGGTTCCGAATAGTATTTTAGAGGATAACGTTGGCTATGTCTGGGTTAGTTCTGGTATTTGCAATCATCTGGCCCATACTTTCGCGTTTTTCGCATATTTATTGGCCAGATCCTGGGTTTTTTCTGGTTAGGATCCCGTAGTAATGAGGTTCCACACCGAAACAGTCAATTAAACCTGGTTGCGATTAATATTTTAGAGGATAACGCCGGTTATGTCTCGGTTAGGTCTGGGATTTGCCCTCATCTGGCCCGTACTTTCGCATTTTTGCACTCTTGTTGGCCAGATCCTAGGCTTTTTGCTGATTTGGATCACGTAGTTATGTGGTACCACACTGAAACAGTCAATAGAAGCTGGTTCCGAATAGTATTTTAGAGGATAACGCTGGCTATGTCTGGGTTAGTTCTGGTATTTGCAATCATCTGGCCCATACTTTCGCGTTTTTCGCATATTTGTTGGCCAGATGCTGGGTTTTTTCTGGTTTGGATCCCGTAATAATGACGTTCCACACCGAAACAGCCAATTAAACCTGGTTTCGATTAATATGTTAGAGGATAACGCCGGTTATATCTAGGTTAGATCCGGGATTTGCCCTCATCTGGCTCGTACTTTCGCATTTTTCGCATACTTGTTGGCCAGATCCTGGCCTTGTTCTGGTTTGTATCACGTAGTAATGTGGTACCACACTGAAACAGTCAATAGAAGCTAGTTCCGAATAGTATTTTAGAGGACAACGCTGGTTATGTCTCGGTTAGGTCTGGGATTGGCCCTCATCTGGCCCGTACTTTCGCATTTTTCGCATACTTGTTGGCCAGATCCTGGGCTTTTTCTGGTTTGGATCACGTAGTAATGTGGTACCACACTGAAACAGTCAATAGAAGCTAGTTCCGAATAGTATTTTAGAGGACAACGCTGGTTATGTCTCGGTTAGGTCTGGGATTGGCCCTCATCTGGCCCGTACTTTCGCATTTTTCGCATACTTGTTGGCCAGATCCTGGGTTTTTTCTGGTTTGGACCACGTAGTAATGAGGTACCTCACTGAAACGGTCAATAAAAGCTGGTTCCGATTAGTGTTTTAGAGGATAACGCTGGTTATGTCTGGGTTAGTTCTGGTATTCGCAATCATCTGGCTCATACTTTCGCTTTTTTCGCATACTTGTTTGCCAGATGCTGGGTTTTTTCTGGTTTGGATCCCGTAGTAATGAGGTTCCACACCTGAACAGTCAATTAAACCTGGTTGCGATTAATATTTTAGAGGATAACGCCGGTTTTGTCTCGGTTAGGTCTGGGATTTGCCCTCATCTGGTTCGTACTTTCGCATTTCTCGCATACTTGTTGGCCAGATCCTGGCCTTTTTCTGGTTTGTATCACGTAGTAATGCGGTACTACACCGAAACAGTCAATTAAACCTGGTTGCGATTAATATTTTAGAGGATAACGCTGGTTATGTCTCGGTTAGGTCTGGGATTGGCCCTCATCTGGCCCGTACTTTCGCATTTTTCGCATACTTGTTGGCCAGATCCTGGGTTTTTTCTGGTTTGGACCACGTAGTAATGAGGTACCTCACTGAAACGGTCAATAAAAGCTGGTTCCGATTAGTGTTTTAGAGGATAACGCTGGTTATGGCTGGGTTAGTTCTGGTATTCGCAATCATCTGGCTCATACTTTCGCTTTTTTCGCATACTTGTTTGCCAGATGCTGGGTTTTTTCTGGTTTGGATCCCGTAGTAATGAGGTTCCACACCTGAACAGTCAATTAAACCTGGTTGCGATTAATATTTTAGAGGATAACGCCGGTTTTGTCTCGGTTAGGTCTGGGATTTGCCCTCATCTGGTTCGTACTTTCGCATTTCTCGCATACTTGTTGGCCAGATCCTGGCCTTTTTCTGGTTTGTATCACGTAGTAATGCGGTACTACACCGAAACAATCAATTAAACCTGGTTGCGATTAATATTTTAGAGGATAACGCTGGTTATGTCTCGGTTAGGTCTGGGATTTGCCCTCACCTGGCCCGTAGTTTCGCATTTTTGCATTCTTGTTGGCCAGATCCTAGGCTTTTTGCTGATTTGGATCGGGTAGTAATGTGGTACCACACTGAAACAGTCAATAGAATCTGGTTCCGAATAGTATTTTACAGGATAACGCTGGCTATGTCTGGGTTAGTTCTGGTATTTGCAATCATCTGGCCCATACTTTCGCGTTTTTCGCATATTTATTGGCCAGATCCTGGGTTTTTTCTGGTTAGGATCCCGTAGTAATGAGGTTCCACACCGAAACAGTCAATTAAACCTGGTTGCGATTAATATTTTAGAGGATAACGCCGGTTATGTCTCGGTTAGGTCTGGGATTTGCCCTCATCTGGCCCGTACTTTCGCATTTTTGCATTCTTGTTGGCCAGATCCTAGGCTTTTTGCTGATTTGGATCACGTAGTTATGTGGTACCACACTGAAACAGTCAATAGAAGCTGGTTCCGAATAGTATTTTAGAGGATAACGCTGGCTATGTCAGGGTTAGTTCTGGTATTTGCAATCATCTGGCTCATACTTTCGCGTTTTTCGCATATTTGTTGGGAAGATCCTGGGTTTTTTCTGGTTTGGATCCCGTAGTAATGAGGTTCCACACCGAAACAGTCAATTAAACCTGGTTGCGATTAATATTTTAGAGGATAACGCCGGTTATGTCTTGGTTAGGTCTGGGATTTGCCCACATCTGGCTCGTACTTTCGCATTTTTCGCATACTTGTTGGCCAGATCCTGGGCTTTTTCTGGTTTGTATCACGTAGTAATGTGGTACCACACTGAAACAGTCAATAGAAGCTAGTTCCGAATAGTAGTTTAGAGGACAACGCTGGTTATGTCTCGGTTAGGTCTGGGATTGGCCCTCATCTGGCCCGTACTTTCGCATTTTTCGCATACTTGTTGGCCAGATCCTGGGCTTTTTCTGGTTTGGATCACGTAGTAATGTGGTACCACACTGAAACAGTCAATAGAAGCTAGTTCCGAATAGTATTTTAGAGGACAACGCTGGTTATGTCTCGGTTAGGTCTGGGATTGTCCATCATCTGGCCCGTACTTTCGCATTTTTCGCATACTTGTTGGCCAGATCCTAGGCTTTTTCTGGTTTGGACCACGTAGTAATGAGGTACCTCACTGAAACGGTCAATAAAAGCTGGTTCCGATTAGTGTTTTAGAGGATAACGCTGGTTATGTCTGGGTTAGTTCTGATATTCGCAATCATCTGGCTCATTCTTTCGCTTTTTTCGCATACTTGTTTGCCAGATGCTGGGTTTTTTCTGGTTAGGATCCCGTAGTAATGCGGTACTACACCGAAACAGTCAATTAAACCTGGTTGCGATTAATATTTTAGAGGATAACGCTGGTTATGTCTCGGTTAGGTCTGGGATTTGCCCTCACCTGGCCCGTAGTTTCGCATTTTTGCATTCTTGTTGGCACGATCCTAGGCTTTTTGCTGATTTGGACCACGTAGTAATGAGGTACCTCACTGAAACGGTCAATAAAAGCTGGTTCCGATTAGTGTTTTAGAGGATAACGCTGGTTATGGCTGGGTTAGTTCTGGTATTCGCAATCATCTGGCTCATACTTTCGCTTTTTTCGCATACTTGTTTGCCAGATGCTGGGTTTTTTCTGGTTTGGATCCCGTAGTAATGAGGTTCCACACCTGAACAGTCAATTAAACCTGGTTGCGATTAATATTTTAGAGGATAACGCCGGTTTTGTCTCGGTTAGGTCTGGGATTTGCCCTCATCTGGTTCGTACTTTCGCATTTCTCGCATACTTGTTGGCCAGATCCTGGCCTTTTTCTGGTTTGTATCACGTAGTAATGCGGTACTACACCGAAACAATCAATTAAACCTGGTTGCGATTAATATTTTAGAGGATAACGCTGGTTATGTCTCGGTTAGGTCTGGGATTTGCCCTCACCTGGCCCGTAGTTTCGCATTTTTGCATTCTTGTTGGCCAGATCCTAGGCTTTTTGCTGATTTGGATCGGGTAGTAATGTGGTACCACACTGAAACAGTCAATAGAATCTGGTTCCGAATAGTATTTTACAGGATAACGCTGGCTATGTCTGGGTTAGTTCTGGTATTTGCAATCATCTGGCCCATACTTTCGCGTTTTTCGCATATTTATTGGCCAGATCCTGGGTTTTTTCTGGTTAGGATCCCGTAGTAATGAGGTTCCACACCGAAACAGTCAATTAAACCTGGTTGCGATTAATATTTTAGAGGATAACGCCGGTTATGTCTCGGTTAGGTCTGGGATTTGCCCTCATCTGGCCCGTACTTTCGCATTTTTGCATTCTTGTTGGCCAGATCCTAGGCTTTTTGCTGATTTGGATCACGTAGTTATGTGGTACCACACTGAAACAGTCAATAGAAGCTGGTTCCGAATAGTATTTTAGAGGATAACGCTGGCTATGTCAGGGTTAGTTCTGGTATTTGCAATCATCTGGCTCATACTTTCGCGTTTTTCGCATATTTGTTGGGAAGATCCTGGGTTTTTTCTGGTTTGGATCCCGTAGTAATGAGGTTCCACACCGAAACAGTCAATTAAACCTGGTTGCGATTAATATTTTAGAGGATAACGCCGGTTATGTCTTGGTTAGGTCTGGGATTTGCCCACATCTGGCTCGTACTTTCGCATTTTTCGCATACTTGTTGGCCAGATCCTGGGCTTTTTCTGGTTTGTATCACGTAGTAATGTGGTACCACACTGAAACAGTCAATAGAAGCTAGTTCCGAATAGTAGTTTAGAGGACAACGCTGGTTATGTCTCGGTTAGGTCTGGGATTGGCCCTCATCTGGCCCGTACTTTCGCATTTTTCGCATACTTGTTGGCCAGATCCTGGGCTTTTTCTGGTTTGGATCACGTAGTAATGTGGTACCACACTGAAACAGTCAATAGAAGCTAGTTCCGAATAGTATTTTAGAGGACAACGCTGGTTATGTCTCGGTTAGGTCTGGGATTGTCCATCATCTGGCCCGTACTTTCGCATTTTTCGCATACTTGTTGGCCAGATCCTAGGCTTTTTCTGGTTTGGACCACGTAGTAATGAGGTACCTCACTGAAACGGTCAATAAAAGCTGGTTCCGATTAGTGTTTTAGAGGATAACGCTGGTTATGTCTGGGTTAGTTCTGATATTCGCAATCATCTGGCTCATTCTTTCGCTTTTTTCGCATACTTGTTTGCCAGATGCTGGGTTTTTTCTGGTTAGGATCCCGTAGTAATGCGGTACTACACCGAAACAGTCAATTAAACCTGGTTGCGATTAATATTTTAGAGGATAACGCTGGTTATGTCTCGGTTAGGTCTGGGATTTGCCCTCACCTGGCCCGTAGTTTCGCATTTTTGCATTCTTGTTGGCACGATCCTAGGCTTTTTGCTGATTTGGATCACGTAGTTATGTGGTACCACACTGAAACAGTCAATAGAAGCTGGTTCCGGATAGTATTTTAGAGGATAAGGCTAGCTATGTCTGGGTTAGTTCTGGTATTTGCAATCATCTGGCCCATACTTTCGCGTTTTTCGCATATTTATTGGCCAGATCCTGGGTTTTTTCTGGTTAGGATCCCGTAGTAATGAGGTTCCACACCGAAGCAGTCAATTAATCCTGGTTGCGATTAATATTTTAGAGGATAACTCCGGTTATATCTCGGTTAGGTCTGGGGTTTGCCCTCATCTGGCCCGTACTTTCGCATTTTTGCATTCTTGTTGGCCAGATCCTAGGCTTTTTGCTGATTTGGATCACGTAGTAATGTGGTACCACACTGAAACAGTCAATAGAAGCTGGTTCCGAATAGTATTTTAGAGGATAACGCTGGCTATGTCTGGGTTAGTTCTGGTATTTGCAATCATCTGGCTCATACTTTCGCGTTTTTCGCATATTTGTTGGGATGATCCTGGGTTTTTTCTGGTTTGGATCCCGTAGCAATGAGGTTCCACACCGAAACAGTCAATTAAACCTGGTTGCGATTAATATTTTAGAGGATAACGCCGGTTATGTCTTGGTTAGGTCTGGGATTTGCCCTCATCTGGCTCGTACTTTCGCATTTTTCGCATACTTGTTGGCCAGATCCTGGGCTTTTTCTGGTTTGTATAACGTAGTAATGTGGTACCACACTGAAACAGTCAATAGGATCTAGTTCCGAGTAGTATTTTAGAGGACAACGCTGGTTATGTCTCGGTTAGGTCTGGGATTGGCCCTCATCTGGCCCGTACTTTCGCATTTTTCGCATACTTGTTGGCCAGATCCTGGGCTCTTTCTGGTTTGGATCACGTAGTAATGTGGTACCACACTGAAACAGTCAATAGAAGCTAGTTCCGTATAGTATTTTAGAGGACAACGCTGGTTATGTCTCGGTTAGGTCTGGGATTGGCCCTCATCTGGCCCGTACTTTCGCATTTTTCGCATACTTGTTGGCCAGATCCTGGGTTTTTTCTGGTTTGGACCACGTAGTAATGAGGTACCTCACTGAAACGGTCAATAAAAGCTGGTTCCGATTAGTGTTTTAGAGGATAACGCTGGTTATGTCTGGGTTAGTTCTGGTATTCGCAATCATCTGGCTCATACTTTCGCTTTTTTCGCATACTTGTTTGCCAGATGCTGGGTTTTTTCTGGTTTGGATCCCGTAGTAATGAGGCTCCACACCTGAACAGTCAATTAAACCTGGTTGCGATTAATATTTTAGAGGATAACGCCGGCTTTGTCTCGGTTAGGTCTGGGATTTGCCCTCATCTGGTTCGTACTTTCGCATTTCTCGCATACTTGTTGGCCAGATTCTGGCCTTTTTCTGGTTTGTATCACGTAGTAATGTGGTACTACACTGAGACAGTCAATAGAAGCTGGTTCCGATTAGTGTTTTAGAGGATAACGCTGGTTATGTCTGGGTTAGTTCTGGTATTTGCAATCATCTGGCTCGTACTTTCGCATTTCTCGCATACTTGTTGGCCAGATGCTGGGTTTTTTCTGGTTTGGATCACGTAATAATGACGTTCCACACCGAAACAGTCAATTAAACCTAGTTTCGATTAATATTTTAGAGGATATTGCCGGTTATATCTCGGTTAGGTCTGGGACTTGCCCTCATCTGGCTCGTACCTTCGCATTTCTCGCATACTTGTTGGCCAGATCCTCGCCTTTTTCTGGTTTGTATCACGTACTAATGTGGTACTACACTGAAACAGTCAATAGAAGCTGGTTCCGATTAGTGTTTTAGAGGATAACGCTGGTTATGTCTGGGTTAGTTCTGGTATTTGCAATCATCTGGCTCGTACTTTCGCATTTCTCGCATACTTGTTGGCCAGATGCTGGGTTTTTTCTGGTTTGGATCACGTAATAATGACGTTCCACACCGAAACAGTCAATTAAACCTAGTTTCGATTAATATTTTAGAGGATATTGCCGGTTATATCTCGGTTAGGTCTGGGATTTGCCCTCATCTGGCTCGTACCTTCGCATTTCTCGCATACTTGTTGGCCAGATCCTGGCCTTGTTCTGGCTTGGACCAAGTAGTAATGTGGGACCACACTGAAACAGTCAATTAAACCTGGTTGCGATTAATATTTTAGAGGATAACGCTGGTTATGTCTCGGTTAGTTCTGGGATTTGCCCTCATCTGGCTCGTACTTTCGCATTTTTCGCATACTTGAATAGCCAGATCCTGTGTTTTTCTATTGTTAGGATCACGTAGTAATGTGGTACTACACTGAAACAGTCAATTAAACCTGGTTGCGATTAAAATTTTAGAGGATAACGCAGGTTATGTCTCGGTTAGTTCTGGTATTTGCAATCATCTGGCTCGTACCTTCGCATTTTTCGCGGACTTGTTGGCCAGATTCTGGGCTTTTTCTGGTTTGGATCACGTAGTAATGTGGTACCACACTAAAACAGTCAATAAAAGCTGGACCCGAATAGTATTTTAGAGGACAACGCTGGCTATTCCCGCGTTAGTTCTGGTATTTGCAATCATCTGGCTCATACTTTCGCGTTTTTCGCATATTTGTTGGCCAGATCCTGGGTTTTTTTCTGGTTAGGATCCCGTAGTAACGAGGTTCCACACCGAAACAGTCAATTGAACCCGGTTGCGATTAATATTTTAGAGGATAACGCCGGTTATGTCTCGGTTAGGTCTGGGATTTGCCCTCATCTGGCTCGTACTTTCGCAATTTTCGCATACTTATTGGCAAGATCCTGGCCTTTTTCTGGTTTGTATCACGTAGTAATGCGGTACTACACCGAAACAGTCAATTAAACCTGGTTGCGATTAATATTTTAGAGGATAACGCTGGTTATGTCTCGGTTAGGTCTGGGATTTGCCCTCACCTGGCCCGTAGTTTCGCATTTTTGCATTCTTGTTGGCCAGATCCTAGGCTTTTTGCTGATTTGGATCGCGTAGTAATGTGGTACCACACTAAAACAGTCAATAGAAGCTGGTTCCGAATAGTATTTTAGAGGATAACGCTGGCTATGTCTGGGTTAGTTCTGGTATTTGGAATCATCTGGCCCATACTTTCGCGTTTTTCGCATATTTATTGGCCAGATGCTGGGTTTTTTCTGGTTAGGATCCCGTAGTAATACGGTACTACACCGAAACAGTCAATTAAACCTGGTTGCGATTAATATTTTAGAGGATAACGCTGGTTATGTCTCGTTTAGGTCTGGGATTTGCCCTCATCTGGCCCGTACTTTCGCATTTTTGCATTCTTGTTGGCCAGATCCTAGGCTTTTTGCTGATTTGGATCACGTAGTTATGTGGTACCACACTGAAACAGTCAATAGAAGCTGGTTCCGAATAGTATTTTAGAGGATAACGCTGGCTATGTCTGGGTTAGTTCTGGTATTTGCAATCATCTGGCCCATACTTTCGCGTTTTTCGCATATTTGTTGGCCAGATGCTGGGTTTTTTCTGGTTTGGATCCCGTAATAATGACGTTCCACACCGAAACAGCCAATTAAACCTGGTTTCGATTAATATGTTAGAGGATAACGCCGGTTATATCTCGGTTAGATCCGGGATTTGCCCTCATCTGGCTCGTACCTGCGCATTTTTCGCATACTTGTTGGCCATATCCTGGCCTTATTCTGGTTTGTATCACGTAGTAATGTGGTACCACACTGAAACAGTCAATAGAAGCTGGTTCCGAATAGTATTTTAGAGGATAACGCTGGCTATGTCTGGGTTAGTTCTGGTATTTGCAATCATCTGGCTCATACTTTCGCGTTTTTCGCATATTTGTTGGCCAGATCCTGGGCTTTTTCTGGTTTGGATCACGTAGTAATGTGGTACCACACTGAAACAGTCAATAGAAGCTAGTTCCGAATAGTATTTTAGAGGACAACGCTGGTTATGTCTCGGTTAGGTCTGGGATTGGCCCTCATCTGGCCCGTACTTTCGCATTTTTCGCATACTTGTTGGCCAGATCCTGGGTTTTTCCTGGTTTGGACCACGTAGTAATGAGGTACCTCACTGAAACGGTCAATAAAAGCTGGTTCCGATTAGTGTTTTAGAGGATAACGCTGGTTATGTCTGGGTTAGTTCTGGTATTCGCAATCATCTGGCTCATACTTTCGCGTTTTTCGCATATTTGTTGGCCAGATGCTGGGTTTTTTCTGGTTTGGATCCCGTAATAATAACGTTCCACACCGAAACAGCCAATTAAACCTGGTTTCGATTAATATGTTAGAGGATAACGCCGGTTATATCTCGGTTAGATCCGGGATTTGCCCTCATCTGGCTCGTACCTGCGCATTTTTCGCATACTTGTTGGCCATATCCTGGCCTTATTCTGGTTTGTATCACGTAGTAATGTGGTACCACACTGAAACAGTCAATAGAAGCTGGTTCCGAATAGTATTTTAGAGGATAACGCTGGCTATGTCTGGGTTAGTTCTGGTATTTGCAATTATCTGGCTCATACTTTCGCGTTTTTCGCATATTTGTTGGCAACATCCTGGGTTTTTTCTGGTTTGGATCCCGTAGTAATGAGGTTCCACACCGAAACAGTCAATTAAACCTGGTTGCGATTAATATTTTAGAGGATAACGCCGGTTTTGTCTTGGTTAGGTCTGGGATTTGCCCTCATCTGGCTCGTACCTTCGAATTTCTCGCATACTTGTTGGCCAGATCCTGGCCTTTTTCTGGTTTGTATCACGTAGTAATGTGGTACTACACTGAAACAGTCAATAGAAGCTGGTTCCGAATAGTATTTTAGTGGATAACGCTGGCTATGTCTGGGTTAGTTCTGGTATTTGCAATCATCTTGCTCATACTTTCGCTTTTTTCGCATACTTGTTGGCCAGATGCTGGGTTTTTTCTAGTTTGTACCACGTAGTAATGAGGTACCTCACTGAAACAGTCAATAAAAGCTGGTTCCGATTAGTGTTTTAGAGGATAACGCTGGCTATGTCTGGGTTAGTTCTGGTATTTGCAATCATCTTGCTCATACTTTCGCATTCTTCACATACTTGTTGAACGGATCCTGGGTTTTTTCTGGTTTTGATCACGTAGTTATGTGGGTCCACACTGAAACAATCAATTAAACCTGGTGTTGATAAATATTTTAGAGGATAACGCGTGTTAGGTCTGGGATAGGTCTGGGATTTGCCCACATCAGACTCATACTTTCGCACACTTCACATACTCGTTGAACAGATCCTGGGTTATTTTCTGGTTTGGATCACATAGTAATGTGGTACCACACTGAAACAGTCGATTAAACCAGGTTTCGATCAATATTTTTGAGGATAACGCATGTTAGGTCTAGGTTAGGCCTGGGATTTTCACTCATCAGACTCATACTTTCGCATTCTTCACATACTTGTTGAACGGATCCTGGGTTTTTTCTGGTTTGGATCACGTAGTAATGTGGGTCCACACTGAAACAATCAATTAAACCTGGTCTTGATAAATATCTTAGAGGATAACGCATGTTAGGTCTGTGATAGGTCTGGGATTTGCCCTCATCAGACTCATACTTTCGCACACTTCACATACTCGTTGAACAGATCCTGGGTTATTTTCTGGTTTGGATCACATAGTAATGTGGTACCACACTGAAACAGTCGATTAAACCAGGTTTCGATCACTATTTTTGAGGACAACGCATGTTAGGTCTAGGTTAGGCCTGGGATTTTCACTCATCAGACTCATACCTACGCACACTTCACATTCTCGTTGAACAGATCCTGGGTTTTTTCTGGAGTGGATCACGTAGTAATGAAGTACAACACTGAAACAGTCAATTAAACCTGGTTTCCATCAATATTTTAGAGGACAGCGCATGTTAGGACTAGGTTAGGCCGGGGATTTGCCCTGATCAGGGTCATACTTTCGCAGTTTTAACATACATGTTGACCTGATCGAGGGTTTTTTCTGCTTTGGATCACATAGTAATGTGGTACCACACTGAAACATTCAATTGAACCTGGCCTTGATAAATATTTTGGAGGATAACGCAAGTTAGGTCTGGGATAGGTCTGGGATTTGCCCCCATCAGGCTCATACTTTCGCGTCCTTCACATACTTGTTGAACAGATCCTGGGTTTTTTCTGGTTTTGATCCCGTAGTAGTGTGGTACCACAATAAAACAGTCAATTAAACCTGGTTTCGATCAATATTTTAGAGGATATCGCAAGTTAGGTCTGGGATAGGTCTGGGATTTGCCCTCATCAGACTCATACTTTTGCACACTTGACATACTCGTTGATCAAATCCTGGGTTTTTTTCTGGTTTGGATCACGTAGTAATGTGGTACCACACTGAAACATTCAATGAAACCAGGTCTGGATAAATATTTTAGAGGATAACGCAAGTTAGGTCTGGGATAGGTCTGGGATTAGCCCTCATCAGACTCATACTTTCGCTTTCTTCACATACTCGTTGAACAGATCCTGTGTTATTTTCTGGTTTGGATCACATAGTAATGTGGTACCACACTGAAACAGTCGATTAAACCAGGTTTCGATCAATATTTTTGAGGATAACGCATGTTAGGTCTAGGTTTGGTCTGGGATTTTCACTCATCAGACTCATACTTTCGCATTCTTCACATACTTGTTGAACGGATCCTGGGTTTTTTCTGGATTGGATCACGTAGTAATGTGGTACCACACTGAAACATTCAATGAAACCTGGTCTGGATAAATATTTTAGAGGATAACGCAAGTTAGGTCTGGGGTAGGTCTGGGATTAGCCCTCATCAGACCCATACTTTCGCACACTTCACATACTCGTTGAACAGATCCTGGGTTTTTTTCTGGTTTGGATCACGTAGTAATGTGGTAACACACTGAAACAGTCGATTAAACCTGGTTTCGATCAGTATTATTGAGGATAACGCATGTTAGGTCTAGGTCAGGTCTAGGATTTGCCCTCATCAGGCTCATACTTTCTCATATTTCTCATACTTCATGGCTGGATCCTGGGCTATTTCTGCTTTGGATCACGTAGTAAAGTGGTACCACACTGAGACAGTCCATTAAACCTGGTTTGCATCAATATTTTAGAGGATAACGCATGTTAGGTCTAGGTTAGCCCCGAGATTTTCACTCATCAGACTCACACTTTCGCATTCTTCACATACTTGTTGAACGGATCCTGGGTTCTTTCTGGTTTGGATCACGTAGTAATGTGGGACCACACTGAAACAATCAATTAAACCTGGTCTTGATAAATATTTTAGAGGACAACGTATGTTAGGTCTGGGTTAGGTCTAGGATTTGCCCCCATCAGGCTCATACTTTCGCATATTTGTCATACTTCATGGCTAGATCCTGGGCTATTTCTGGATTGGATCACGTAGTAATGTGGTACTACACTGAAACAGTCAATTAAACCTGGTTTCGCTCAATATTTTAGAAGATAACGCATGTTAGGCCTAGGTTAGGCCTGGGATTTGCCTTATCAGGGTCATACTTTCGCAGTTTTAATATACATGTTGACGTGATCGAGGGTTTTTTCTGGTTTGGATCACGTAGTTATGTGGGTCCACACTGAAACAATCAATTAAACCTGGTCTTGATAAATATTTTAGAGGATAACGCGTGTTAGGTCTGGGATAGGTCTGGGACTTGCCCTCATCAGACTCATACTTTCGCACACTTCACATACTCGTTGAACAGATCCTGGGTTATTTTCTGGTTTGGATCACATAGTAATGTGGTACCACACTGAAACAGTCTATTAAACCAGGTTTCGATCAATATTTTTGAGGATAACGCATGTTAGGTCTAGGTTAGGCCTGGGATTTTCACTCATCAGACTCATACTTTCGCATTCTTTACATACTTGTTGAACGGATCCTGGGTTTTTTCTGGTTTGGATCACGTAGTAATGTGGGTCCACACTGAAACAATCAATTAAACCTGGTCTTGATAAATATTTTAGAGGATAACGCATGTTAGGTCTGTGATAGGTCTGGGATTTGCCCTCATCAGACTCATACTTTCGCACACTTCACATACTCGTTGAACAGATCCTGGGTTATTTTCTGGTTTGGATCACATAGTAATGTGGTACCACACTGAAACAGTCGATTAAACCAGGTTTCGATCACTATTTTTGAGGACAACGCATGTGAGGTCTAGGTTAGGCCTGGGATTTTCACTCATCAGACTCATACCTACGCACACTTCACATTCTCGTTGAACAGATCCTGGGTTTTTTCTGGAGTGGATCACGTAGTAATGAAGTACAACACTGAAACAGTCAATTAAACCTGGTTTCCATCAATATTTTAGAGGACAGCGCATGTTAGGACTAGGTTAGGCCGGGGATTTGCCCTGATCAGGGTCATACTTTCGCAGTTTTAACATACATGTTGACCTGATCGAGGGTTTTTTCTGCTTTGGATCACATAGTAATGTGGTACCACACTGAAACATTCAATTGAATCTGGCCTTGATAAATATTTTGGAGGATAACGCAAGTTAGGTCTGGGATAGGTCTGGGATTTGCCCTCATCAGGCTCATACTTTCGCGTTCTTCACATACTTGTTGAACAGATCCTGGGTTTTTTCTGGTTTTGATCCCGTAGTAGTGTGGTACCACAATAAAACAGTCAATTAAACCTGGGTTCGATCAATATTTTAGAGGATATCGCAAGTTAGGTCTGGGATAGGTCTGGGATTTGCCCTCATCAGACTCATACTTTCGCACACTTGACATACTCGTTGATCAAATCCTGGGTTTTTTTCTGGTTTGGATCACGTAGTAATGTGGTACCACACTGAAACATTCAATGAAACCAGGTCTGGATAAATATTTTAGAGGATAACGCAAGTTAGGTCTGGGATAGGTCTGGGATTAGCCCTCATCAGACTCATACTTTCGCTTTCTTCACATACTCGTTGAACAGATCCTGTGTTATTTTCTGGTTTGGATCACATAGTAATGTGGTACCACACTGAAACAGTCGATTAAACCAGGTTTCGATCAATATTTTTGAGGATAACGCATGTTAGGTCTAGGTTAGGCCTGGGATTTTCACTCATCAGACTCATACTTTCGCATTCTTCACATACTTGTTGAACGGATCCTGGGTTTTTTCTGGTTTGGATCACGTAGTAATGTGGGTCCACACTGAAACAATCAATTAAACCTGGTCTTGATAAATATTTTAGAGGATAACGCATGTTAGGTCTGTGATAGGTCTGGGATTTGCCCTCATCAGACTCATACTTTCGCACACTTCACATACTCGTTGAACAGATCCTGGGTTATTTTCTGGTTTGGATCACATAGTAATGTGGTACCACACTGAAACAGTCGATTAAACCAGGTTTCGATCACTATTTTTGAGGACAACGCATGTTAGGTCTAGGTTAGGCCTGGGATTTTCACTCATCAGACTCATACCTACGCACACTTCACATTCTCGTTGAACAGATCCTGGGTTTTTTCTGGAGTGGATCACGTAGTAATGAAGTACAACACTGAAACAGTCAATTAAACCTGGTTTCCATCAATATTTTAGAGGACAGCGCATGTTAGGACTAGGTTAGGCCGGGGATTTGCCCTGATCAGGCTCATACTTTCGCAGTTTTAACATACATGTTGACCTGATCGAGGGTTTTTTCTGCTTTGGATCACATAGTAATGTGGTACCACACTGAAACAGTCGATTAAACCAGGTTTCGATCAATATTTTTGAGGATAACGCATGTTAGGTCTAGGTTTGGTCTGGGATTTTCACTCATCAGACTCATACTTTCGCATTCTTCACATACTTGTTGAACGGATCCTGGGCTTTTTCTGGATTGGATCACGTAGTAATGTGGTACCACACTGAAACATTTAATGAAACCTGGTCTGGATAAATATTTTAGAGGATAACGCAAGTTAGGTCTGGGGTAGGTCTGGGATTAGCCCTCATCAGACTCATACTTTCGCACACTTCACATACTCGTTGAACAGATCCTGGGTTTTTTTCTGGTTTGGATCACGTAGTAATGTGGTAACACACTGAAACAGTCGATTAAACCTGGTTTCGATCAATATTATTGAGGATAACGCATGTTAGGTCTAGGTCAGGTCTAGGATTTGCCCACATCAGGCTCATACTTTCTCATATTTCTCATACTTCATGGCTGGATCCTGGGCTATTTCTGCTTTGGATCACGTAGTAATGTGGGTCCACACTGAAACAGTCCATTAAACCTGGTTTGCATCAATATTTTAGAGGATAACGCATGTTAGGTCTAGGTTAGCCCCGAGATTTTCACTCATCAGACTCACACTTTCGCATTCTTCACATACTTGTTGAACGGATCCTGGGTTTTTTCTGGTTTGGATCACGTAGTAATGTGGTACCTCACTGAAACATTCAATTAAACCTGGTCTTGATAAATATTTTAGAGGATAACGCAAGTTAGGTCTGGGATAGGTCTAGGATTTGCCCTCATCAGGCTCTTACTATCGCATATTTCTCATACTTCGTGGCTAGATCCTGGGCTATTTCTGGATTGGATCACGTAGTAATGTGGTACCACACTAAAACAGTCAATTAAACCTGGTTTCGATCTATATTTTACAGGATCACGCAAGCTCGGTCTGGGATAGGTCTGGGATTAGCCCTCATCAGACTCATACTTTCGCACACTTCACATACTCGTTGACAAGATCCTGGGTTTTTTTCTGGCTTGGATTACGTAGTAATGTGGTTCCACACTGAAACAGTCGATTAAACTTGGCTTCGATCAATATTTTAGAGGATAACGCAAGTTAGGTCTGGGACAGGTCTGGGATTTGCCCTCATCAGGCTCATACTTTCGCGTTTTTCACATACTTGTTGAACGGATCCTAGGTTTTTTCTGGTTTGGTTCACGTAGTAATGTGGGTCCACACTGAAACAATCAATTAAACCTGGTCTTGATAAATATTTTAGAGGATAACGCATGTTAGGTCCGTGATAGGTCTGGGATTTGCCCTCATCAGACTCACACTTTCGCACACTTCACATACTCGTTGAACAGATCCTGCATTATTTTCTGGTTTGGATCACATAGTAATGTGGTACCACACTGAAACATTCAATTGAACCTGGCCTTGATAAATATTTTGGAGGATAACGCAAGTTAGGTCTGGGATAGGTCTGGGATTTGCTCTCATCAGGCTCATACTTTCGCATATTTCTCATACTTGATGGCTAGATCCTGAGCTTTTTCTGGATTGCATCACGTAGTAATGTAGTACCACACTGAAACAGTCAATGAAACCTGGTTTCCATCAATATTTTAGAGGACAACGCAAGTTAGGTTTAGGTAAGGCCTGAGATTTTCACTGATCAGACTCATACATTCGCATTCTTCACATACTTGTTGAACGGATCCTGGGTTTTTTCTGGGTTGGATCACGTAGTTATGTGGGTCCACACTGAAACAATCAATTAAACCTGGTGTTGATAAATATTTTAGAGGATAACGCGTGTTAGGTCTGGGATAGGTCTGGGATTTGCCCACATCAGACTCATACTTTCGCACACTTCACATACTCGTTGAACAGATCCTGGGTTATTTTCTGGTTTGGATCACATAGTAATGTGGTACCACACTGAAACAGTCGATTAAACCAGGTTTCGATCAATATTTTTGAGGATAACGCATGTTAGGTCTAGGTTAGGCCTGGGAATCTCACTCATCAGACTCATACTTTCGCATTCTTCACATACTTGTTGAACGGATCCTGGGTTTTTTCTGGTTTGGATCACGTAGTAATGTGGGTCCACACTGAAACAATCAATTAAACCTGGTCTTGATAAATATCTTAGAGGATAACGCATGTTAGGTCTGTGATAGGTCTGGGATTTGCCCTCATCAGACTCATACTTTCGCACACTTCACATACTCGTTGAACAGATCCTGGGTTATTTTCTGGTTTGGATCACATAGTAATGTGGTACCACACTGAAACAGTCGATTAAACCAGGTTTCGATCACTATTTTTGAGGACAACGCATGTTAGGTCTAGGTTGGGCCTGGGATTTTCACTCATCAGACTCATACCTACGCACACTTCACATTCTCGTTGAACAGATCCTGGGTTTTTTCTGGAGTGGATCACGTAGTAATGAAGTACAACACTGAAACAGTCAATTAAACCTGGTTTCCATCAATATTTTAGAGGACAGCGCATGTTAGGACTAGGTTAGGCCGGGGATTTGCCCTGATCAGGGTCATACTTTCGCAGTTTTAACATACATGTTGACCTGATCGAGGGTTTTTTCTGCTTTGGATCACATAGTAATGTGGTACCACACTGAAACATTCAATTGAACCTGGCCTTGATAAATATTTTGGAGGATAACGCAAGTTAGGTCTGGGATAGGTCTGGGATTTGCCCCCATCAGGCTCATACTTTCGCGTTCTTCACATACTTGTTGAACAGATCCTGGGTTTTTTCTGGTTTTGATCCCGTAGTAGTGTGGTACCACAATAAAACAGTCAATTAAACCTGGTTTCGATCAATATTTTAGAGGATATCGCAAGTTAGGTCTGGGATAGGTCTGGGATTTGCCCTCATCAGACTCATACTTTTGCACACTTGACATACTCGTTGATCAAATCCTGGGTTTTTTTCTGGTTTGGATCACGTAGTAATGTGGTACCACACTGAAACATTCAATGAAACCAGGTCTGGATAAATATTTTAGAGGATAACGCAAGTTAGGTCTGGGATAGGTCTGGGATTAGCCCTCATCAGACTCATACTTTCGCTTTCTTCACATACTCGTTGAACAGATCCTGTGTTATTTTCTGGTTTGGATCACATAGTAATGTGGTACCACACTGAAACAGTCGATTAAACCAGGTTTCGATCAATATTTTTGAGGATAACGCATGTTAGGTCTAGGTTTGGTCTGGGATTTTCACTCATCAGACTCATACTTTCGCATTCTTCACATACTTGTTGAACGGATCCTGGGTTTTTTCTGGATTGGATCACGTAGTAATGTGGTACCACACTGAAACATTCAATGAAACCTGGTCTGGATAAATATTTTAGAGGATAACGCAAGTTAGGTCTGGGGTAGGTCTGGGATTAGCCCTCATCAGACCCATACTTTCGCACACTTCACATACTCGTTGAACAGATCCTGGGTTTTTTTCTGGTTTGGATCACGTAGTAATGTGGTAACACACTGAAACAGTCGATTAACCCTGGTTTCGATCAGTATTATTGAGGATAACGCATGTTAGGTCTAGGTCAGGTCTAGGATTTGCCCTCATCAGGCTCATACTTTCTCATATTTCTCATACTTCATGGCTGGATCCTGGGCTATTTCTGCTTTGGATCACGTAGTAAAGTGGTACCACACTGAGACAGTCCATTAAACCTGGTTTGCGTCAATATTTTAGAGGATAACGCATGTTAGGTCTAGGTTAGCCCCGAGATTTTCACTCATCAGACTCACACTTTCGCATTCTTCACATACTTGTTGAACGGATCCTGGGTTCTTTCTGGTTTGGATCACGTAGTAATGTGGGACCACACTGAAACAATCAATTAAACCTGGTCTTGATAAATATTTTAGAGGACAACCCATGTTAGGTCTGGGTTAGGTCTAGGATTTGCTCTCATCAGGCTCATACTTTCGCATATTTCTCATACTTCATGGCTAGATCCTGGGATATTTCTGGATTGGATCATGTAGTAATGTGGTACCACACTGAAACAGTCAATTAAACCTGGTTTCGCTCAATATTTTAGAAGATAACGCATGTTAGGTCTAGGTTAGGCCTGGGATTTGCCCTCATCAGGGTCATACTTTCGCAGTTTTAACATGCATGTTGACCTGATCGAGGGTTTTTTCTGCTTTGGATCACGTAGTAAAGTGGTACCACAACTAAAACAGTCAATTAAACCTGGTTTCGATCACTATTTTAGAGGATAACGCAAGGTAGGTCTGGGATAGGTCTGGGATTATCCCTCATCAGACTCATACTTTCGCACACTTCACATACTCGTTGACAAGATCCTGGGTTTTTTTCTGGCTTGGATCACGTAGTAATGTGGTTCCACACTGAAACAGTCGATTAAACTTGGCTTCGATCAATATTTTAGAGGATAACGCAAGTTAGGTCTGGGACAGGTCTGGGATTTGCCCTCATCAGGCTCATACTTTCGCGTTTTTCACATACTTGTTGAACGGATCCTAGGTTTTTTCTGGTTTGGTTCACGTAGTAATGTGGGTCCACACTGAAACAATCAATTAAACCTGGTCTTGATAAATATTTTAGAGGATAACGCATGTTAGGTCCGTGATAGGTCTGGGATTTGCCCTCATCAGACTCACACTTTCGCACACTTCACATACTCGTTGAACAGATCCTGCATTATTTTCTGGTTTGGATCACATAGTAATGTGGTACCACACTGAAACATTCAATTGAACCTGGCCTTGATAAATATTTTGGAGGATAACGCAAGTTAGGTCTGGGATAGGTCTGGGATTTGCTCTCATCAGGCTCATTCTTTCGCATATTTCTCATACTTGATGGCTAGATCCTGAGCTTTTTCTGGATTGCATCACGTAGTAATGTAGTACCACACTGAAACAGTCAATGAAACCTGGTTTCCATCAATATTTTAGAGGACAACGCAAGTTAGGTCTAGGTAAGGCCTGAGATTTTCACTGATCAGACTCATACATTCGCATTCTTCACATACTTGTTGAACGGATCCTGGGTTTTTTCTGGTTTGGATCACGTAGTTATGTGGGTCCACACTGAAACAATCAATTAAACCTGGTCTTGATAAATATTTTAGAGGATAACGCGTGTTAGGTCTGGGATAGGTCTGGGACTTGCCCTCATCAGACTCATACTTTCGCACACTTCACATACTCGTTGAACAGATCCTGGGTTATTTTCTGGTTTGGATCACATAGTAATGTGGTACCACACTGAAACAGTCGATTAAACCAGGTTTCGATCAATATTTTTGAGGATAACGCATGTTAGGTCTAGGTTAGGCCTGGGATTTTCACTCATCAGACTCATACTTTCGCATTCTTCACATACTTGTTGAACGGATCCTGGGTTTTTTCTGGTTTGGATCACGTAGTAATGTGGGTCCACACTGAAACAATCAATTAAACCTGGTCTTGATAAATATTTTAGAGGATAACGCATGTTAGGTCTGTGATAGGTCTGGGATTTGCCCTCATCAGACTCATACTTTCGCACACTTCACATACTCGTTGAACAGATCCTGGGTTATTTTCTGGTTTGGATCACATAGTAATGTGGTACCACACTGAAACAGTCGATTAAACCAGGTTTCGATCACTATTTTTGAGGACAACGCATGTTAGGTCTAGGTTAGGCCTGGGATTTTCACTCATCAGACTCATACCTACGCACACTTCACATTCTCGTTGAACAGATCCTGGGTTTTTTCTGGAGTGGATCACGTAGTAATGAAGTACAACACTGAAACAGTCAATTAAACCTGGTTTCCATCAATATTTTAGAGGACAGCGCATGTTAGGACTAGGTTAGGCCGGGGATTTGCCCTGATCAGGGTCATACTTTCGCAGTTTTAACATACATGTTGACCTGATCGAGGGTTTTTTCTGCTTTGGATCACATAGTAAGGTGGTACCACACTGAAACATTCAATTGAACCTGGCCTTGATAAATATTTTGGAGGATAACGCAAGTTAGGTCTGGGATAGGTCTGGGATTTGCCCTCATCAGGCTCATACTTTCGCGTTCTTCACATACTTGTTGAACAGATCCTGGGTTTTTTCTGGTTTTGATCCCGTAGTAGTGTGGTACCACAATAAAACAGTCAATTAAACCTGGTTTCGATAAATATTTTTGAGGATAACGCATGTTAGGTCTAGGTTTGGTCTGGGATTTTCACTCATCAGACTCATACTTTCGCATTCTTCACATACTTGTTGAACGGATCCTGGGCTTTTTCTGGATTGGATCACGTAGTAATGTGGTACCACACTGAAACATTCAATGAAACCTGGTCTGGATAAATATTTTAGAGGATAACGCAAGTTAGGTCTGGGATAGGTCTGGGATTAGCCCTCATCAGACTCATACTTTCGCTTTCTTCACATACTCGTTGAACAGATCCTGTGTTATTTTCTGGTTTGGATCACATAGTAATGTGGTACCACACTGAAACAGTCGATTAAACCAGGTTTCGATCAATATTTTTGAGGATAACGCATGTTAGGTCTAGGTTTGGTCTGGGATTTTCACTCATCAGACTCATACTTTCGCATTCTTCACATACTTGTTGAACGGATCCTGGGCTTTTTCTGGATTGGATCACGTAGTAATGTGGTACCACACTGAAACATTCAATGAAACCTGGTCTGGATAAATATTTTAGAGGATAACGCAAGTTAGGTCTGGGGTAGGTCTGGGATTAGCCCTCATCAGACTCATACTTTCGCACACTTCACATACTCGTTGAACAGATCCTGGGTTTTTTTCTGGTTTGGATCACGTAGTAATGTGGTAACACACTGAAACAGTCGATTAAACCTGGTTTCGATCAATATTATTGAGGATAACGCATGTTAGGTCTAGGTCAGGTCTAGGATTTGCCCACATCAGGCTCATACTTTCTCATATTTCTCATCACTTCATGGCTGGATCCTGGGCTATTTCTGCTTTGGATCACGTAGTAAAGTGGTACCACACTGAAACAGTCCATTAAACCTGGTTTGCATCAATATTTTAGAGGATAACGCATGTTAGGTCTAGGTTAGCCCCGAGATTTTCACTCATCAGACTCACACTTTCGCATTCTTCACATACTTGTTGAACGGATCCTGGGTTCTTTCTGGTTTGGATCACGTAGTAATGTGGGACCACACTGAAACAATCAATTAAACCTGGTCTTGATAAATATTTTAGAGGACAACGTATGTTAGGTCTGGGTTAGGTCTAGGATTTGCCCCCATCAGGCTCATACTTTCGCATATTTCTCATACTTCATGGCTAGATCCTGGGCTATTTCTGGATTGGATCACGTAGTAATGTGGTACTACACTGAAACAGTCAATTAAACCTGGTTTCGCTCAATATTTTAGAAGATAACGCATGTTAGGCCTAGGTTAGGCCTGGGATTTGCCTTATCAGGGTCATACTTTCGCAGTTTTAACATGCATGTTGACGTGATCGAGGGTTTTTTCTGCTTTGGATCACGTAGTAAAGTGGTACCACATTGAAACAGTCCATTAAACCTTGTTTGGATCAATATTCTTGAGGATAAAGCATGTTAGGTCTAGGTTAGGCCTGGGATTTTCACTCATCAGACTCACACTTTCGCATTCTTCACATACTTGTTGAACGGATCCTGGGTTCTTTCTGGTTTGGATCACGTAGTAATGTGGGACCACACTGAAACAATCAATTAAACCTGGTCTTGATAAATATTTTAGAGGACAACGTATGTTAGGTCTGGGTTAGGTCTAGGATTTGCCCCCATCAGGCTCATACTTTCGCATATTTCTCATACTTCATGGCTAGATCCTGGGCTATTTCTGGATTGGATCACGTAGTAATGTGGTACTACACTGAAACAGTCAATTAAACCTGGTTTCGCTCAATATTTTAGAAGATAACGCATGTTAGGTCTAGGTTAGGCCTGGGATTTGCCCTCATCAGGGTCATACTTTCGCAGTTTTAACATGCATGTTGACCTGATCGAGGGTTTTTTCTGCTTTGGATCACGTAGTAAAGTGGTACCACAACTAAAACAGTCAATTAAACCAGGTTTCGATCACTATTTTAGAGGATAACGCATGTTAGGTCTGGGATAGGTCTGGGATTATCCCTCATCAGACTCATACTTTCGCACACTTCACATACTCGTTGACAAGATCCTGGGTTTTTTTCTGGTTTGGATCACGTAGTAATGTGGTACCACACTGAAACTGTCGATTAAACCTGGTTTCGAACACTATTTTAGAAGACAATGCAAGTTAGGTCTGGGATAGGTCTGGGATTCGCCCTCATCAGGCTCATACTTTCGCATATTTCTCATACTTGATGGCTAGATCCTGGGTTTCTTCCGGTTTGGGTCACGTAGTAGTGTGGTACCACACTGAAACAGTCGATTAAACCTGGTTTCGAACAATATTTTTTAGGATAACGCATGTTAGGTCTAGGTTAGGCCGGGGATTTTCACTCATCAGACTCATACTTTCGCACTCTTCACATACTTGTCGAACGGATGCTGGGTTTTTACTGGTTTGGATCACATAGTAATGTGGTACCACACTGAAACAGTCGATTAAACCAGGTTTCGATCAATATTTTTGAGGATAACGCATGTCAGGTCTAGGTTAGGCCTGGGATTTTCACTCTTCAGACTCATACTTTCGCATTCTTCACATACTTGTTGAACGGATCCTGGGTTTTTTCTGGTTTGGATCACGTAGTAATGTGGGACCACACTGAAACAATCAATTAAACCTGGTCTTGATAAATATTTTAGAGGATAACGCATGTTAGGTCTGGGTTTGGTCTAGGATTTGCCCTCGTCAGGCTCATACTTTCGCATATTTCTCATACTTCATGGCTAGATCCTGGGCTATTTCTGGATTGGATCACGTAGTAATGTGGTACCACACTGAAACAGTCGATTTAACCAGGTTTCTATCAATATTTTTGAGGATAACGCAAGTTAGGTCTGGGATAGGTCTGGGATTTGCCCTCATCAGGCTCATACTTTCGCGTTTTTCACATACTTGTTGAACAGATCCTGGGTTTTTTCCTGTTTGGGTCACGTAGTAGTGTGGTACCACACTGAAACAGTCGATTAAACCTGGTTTCGAACAATATTTTTGAGGATAACGCATGTTAGGTCTAGGTTAGGTCTGGGATTTTCACTCATCAGGCTCATACTTTCGCATTTTTCTCATACTTCATGGCTAGATCCTGGGCTATTTCTGGATTGTATCACGTAGTAATGTGGTACCACACTGAAACAGTCAATTAAACCTGGTTTCGCTCAATATTTTAGAAGATAACGCATGTTAGGCCTAGGTTAGGCCTGGGATTTGCCCTCATCAGGGTCATACTTTCGCAGTTTTAACATGCATGTTGACCTGATCGAGTGTTTTTTCTGCTTTGGATCACGTAGTAAAGTGGTACCACAACTAAAACAGTCAATTAAACCTGGTTTCGATCACTATTTTAGAGGATAACGCAAGTTAGGTCTGGGATAGGTCTGGGATTAGCCCTCATCAGGCTCATACTTTCGCAGTTTTAACATGCATGTTGACCTGATCGAGGGTTTTGTCTGCTTTGGATCACGTAGTGAAGTGGTACCACAACTAAAACAGTCAATTAAACCTGGTTTCGATCAATATTTTAGAGAATAATTCATGTTAGGTCTAGGTTAGGTCTGGGATTAGCCCTCATCAGACTCATACTTTCGCACACTTCACATACTCGTTGACAAGATCCTGGGTTTTTTTCTTGTTTGGATCACGTAGTAATGTGGTACCACACTGAAACATTCAATGAAACCAGGTCTGGATAAATATTTTAGAGGATAACGCAAGTTAGGTCTGGGATAGGTCTGGGATTAGCCCTCATCAGACTCATACTTTCGCTTTCTTCACATACTCGTTGAACAGATCCTGTGTTATTTTCTGGTTTGGATCACATAGTAATGTGGTACCACACTGAAACAGTCGATTAAACCAGGTTTCGATCAATATTTTTGAGGATAACGCATGTTAGGTCTAGGTTTGGTCTGGGATTTTCACTCATCAGACTCATACTTTCGCATTCTTCACATACTTGTTGAACGGATCCTGGGCTTTTTCTGGATTGGATCACGTAGTAATGTGGTACCACACTGAAACATTCAATGAAACCTGGTCTGGATAAATATTTTAGAGGATAACGCAAGTTAGGTCTGGGGTAGGTCTGGGATTAGCCCTCATCAGACTCATACTTTCGCACACTTCACATACTCGTTGAACAGATCCTGGGTTTTTTTCTGGTTTGGATCACGTAGTAATGTGGTAACACACTGAAACAGTCGATTAAACCTGGTTTCGATCAATATTATTGAGGATAACGCATGTTAGGTCTAGGTCAGGTCTAGGATTTGCCCACATCAGGCTCATACTTTCTCATATTTCTCATCACTTCATGGCTGGATCCTGGGCTATTTCTGCTTTGGATCACGTAGTAAAGTGGTACCACACTGAAACAGTCCATTAAACCTGGTTTGCATCAATATTTTAGAGGATAACGCATGTTAGGTCTAGGTTAGCCCCGAGATTTTCACTCATCAGACTCACACTTTCGCATTCTTCACATACTTGTTGAACGGATCCTGGGTTCTTTCTGGTTTGGATCACGTAGTAATGTGGGACCACACTGAAACAATCAATTAAACCTGGTCTTGATAAATATTTTAGAGGACAACGTATGTTAGGTCTGGGTTAGGTCTAGGATTTGCCCCCATCAGGCTCATACTTTCGCATATTTCTCATACTTCATGGCTAGATCCTGGGCTATTTCTGGATTGGATCACGTAGTAATGTGGTACTACACTGAAACAGTCAATTAAACCTGGTTTCGCTCAATATTTTAGAAGATAACGCATGTTAGGCCTAGGTTAGGCCTGGGATTTGCCTTATCAGGGTCATACTTTCGCAGTTTTAACATACATGTTGACGTGATCGAGGGTTTTTTCTGCTTTGGATCACGTAGTAAAGTGGTACCACATTGAAACAGTCCATTAAACCTTGTTTGGATCAATATTCTTGAGGATAAAGCATGTTAGGTCTAGGTTAGGCCTGGGATTTTCACTCATCAGACTCACACTTTCGCATTCTTCACATACTTGTTGAACGGATCCTGGGTTCTTTCTGGTTTGGATCACGTAGTAATGTGGGACCACACTGAAACAATCAATTAAACCTGGTCTTGATAAATATTTTAGAGGACAACGTATGTTAGGTCTGGGTTAGGTCTAGGATTTGCCCCCATCAGGCTCATACTTTCGCATATTTCTCATACTTCATGGCTAGATCCTGGGCTATTTCTGGATTGGATCACGTAGTAATGTGGTACTACACTGAAACAGTCAATTAAACCTGGTTTCGCTCAATATTTTAGAAGATAACGCATGTTAGGTCTAGGTTAGGCCTGGGATTTGCCCTCATCAGGGTCATACTTTCGCAGTTTTAACATGCATGTTGACCTGATCGAGGGTTTTTTCTGCTTTGGATCACGTAGTAAAGTGGTACCACAACTAAAACAGTCAATTAAACCAGGTTTCGATCACTATTTTAGAGGATAACGCATGTTAGGTCTGGGATAGGTCTGGGATTATCCCTCATCAGACTCATACTTTCGCACACTTCACATACTCGTTGACAAGATCCTGGGTTTTTTTCTGGTTTGGATCACGTAGTAATGTGGTACCACACTGAAACTGTCGATTAAACCTGGTTTCGAACACTATTTTAGAAGACAATGCAAGTTAGGTCTGGGATAGGTCTGGGATTCGCCCTCATCAGGCTCATACTTTCGCATATTTCTCATACTTGATGGCTAGATCCTGGGTTTCTTCCGGTTTGGGTCACGTAGTAGTGTGGTACCACACTGAAACAGTCGATTAAACCTGGTTTCGAACAATATTTTTTAGGATAACGCATGTTAGGTCTAGGTTAGGCCGGGGATTTTCACTCATCAGACTCATACTTTCGCACTCTTCACATACTTGTCGAACGGATGCTGGGTTTTTACTGGTTTGGATCACATAGTAATGTGGTACCACACTGAAACAGTCGATTAAACCAGGTTTCGATCAATATTTTTGAGGATAACGCATGTCAGGTCTAGGTTAGGCCTGGGATTTTCACTCTTCAGACTCATACTTTCGCATTCTTCACATACTTGTTGAACGGATCCTGGGTTTTTTCTGGTTTGGATCACGTAGTAATGTGGGACCACACTGAAACAATCAATTAAACCTGGTCTTGATAAATATTTTAGAGGATAACGCATGTTAGGTCTGGGTTTGGTCTAGGATTTGCCCTCGTCAGGCTCATACTTTCGCATATTTCTCATACTTCATGGCTAGATCCTGGGCTATTTCTGGATTGGATCACGTAGTAATGTGGTACCACACTGAAACAGTCGATTTAACCAGGTTTCTATCAATATTTTTGAGGATAACGCAAGTTAGGTCTGGGATAGGTCTGGGATTTGCCCTCATCAGGCTCATACTTTCGCGTTTTTCACATACTTGTTGAACAGATCCTGGGTTTTTTCCTGTTTGGGTCACGTAGTAGTGTGGTACCACACTGAAACAGTCGATTAAACCTGGTTTCGAACAATATTTTTGAGGATAACGCATGTTAGGTCTAGGTTAGGTCTGGGATTTTCACTCATCAGGCTCATACTTTCGCATTTTTCTCATACTTCATGGCTAGATCCTGGGCTATTTCTGGATTGTATCACGTAGTAATGTGGTACCACACTGAAACAGTCAATTAAACCTGGTTTCGCTCAATATTTTAGAAGATAACGCATGTTAGGCCTAGGTTAGGCCTGGGATTTGCCCTCATCAGGGTCATACTTTCGCAGTTTTAACATGCATGTTGACCTGATCGAGTGTTTTTTCTGCTTTGGATCACGTAGTAAAGTGGTACCACAACTAAAACAGTCAATTAAACCTGGTTTCGATCACTATTTTAGAGGATAACGCAAGTTAGGTCTGGGATAGGTCTGGGATTAGCCCTCATCAGGCTCATACTTTCGCAGTTTTAACATGCATGTTGACCTGATCGAGGGTTTTGTCTGCTTTGGATCACGTAGTAAAGTGGTACCACAACTAAAACAGTCAATTAAACCTGGTTTCGATCAATATTTTAGAGAATAATTCATGTTAGGTCTAGGTTAGGTCTGGGATTAGCCCTCATCAGACTCATACTTTCGCACACTTCACATACTCGTTGACAAGATCCTGGGTTTTTTTCTTGTTTGGATCACGTAGTAATGTGGTACCACACTGAAACAGTCGATTAAACCTGGTTTCGATTAATATTTTAGAGGATAACGCATGTTAGGTCTGGGATAGGTCTGGGATTCGCCCTCATCAGGCTCATACTTTCGCATATTTCTCATACTTGATGGCTAGATCCTGGGCTTTTTCTGGATTGCATCATGTAGTAATGAAGTACAACACTGAAACAGTCAATTAAACCTGGTTTCCATCAATATCTTAGAGGACAACGCAAGTTAGGTCTGGGATAGGTCTGGGATTTGCCCTCATCAGGCTCATACTTTCGCGTTTTTCACATACTTGCTGAACAGATCCTGGGTTTTTTCTGGTTTCGATCACGTAGTAGTGTGGTACCACACTGAAACAGTACATTAAACCTGGTTTCGATCAATATTTTTGAGGATAACGCATGTTAGGTCTAGGTTAGGCCGGGGATTTTCACTCATCAGACTCATACTTTCGCATTCTTCGCATACTTGTTGAACGGATCCTGGGTTTTGTCTGGTTTGGATCACGTAGTAATGTGGTACCACACTGAAACAGTCGATTAAACCAGGTTTCGATCAATATTTTTGAGGACAACGCAAGTTAGGTCTAGGTTAGGTCTGGGATTTGCCCTCATCAGGCTCATACTTTCGCGTTTTTCACATACTTGTTGAACAGATCCTGGGTTTTTTCTGGTTTGGATCACGTAGTCGTGTGGTACCACACTGAAACAGTACATTAAACCTGGTTTCGATCAATATTTTTGAGGATAACGCATGTTAGGTCTAGGTTAGGCCGGGGATTTTCACTCATCAGACTCATACTTTGGCATTCTTCACATACTTGTTGCACGGATCCTGGGTTTTTTCTGGTTTGGTTCACGTAGTAATGTGATACCACACTGGAACATTCAATTAAACCTGGTCTTGATAAATATTTTAGAGGATAACGCATGTTAGGTTTGGGTTAGGTCTAGGATTTGCCCTCATCAGGCTCATACTTTCGCATATTTCTCATACTTCATGGCTAGATCCTGGGCTGTTTCTGGATTGTATTACGTAGTAATGTGGTACCACGCTGAAACAGTCAATTAAACCAGGTTTCGATCAATAGTTTTGAGGATAACGCGTGTTAGGTCTAGGTTAGCCCAGGGATTTTCACTCATCAGACTCATACTTTCGCATTCTTCACATACTTGTTGAACGGATCCTGGGTTTTTTCTGGTTTGGATCACGTAGTAATGTGGGACCACACTGAAACAATCAATTAAACCTGGTCATGATAAATATTTTAGAGGATAACGCATGTTAGGTCTGGGTTAGGACTAGGATTTGCCCCCATCAGGCTCATACTTTCGCATATTTCTCATACTTCATGGCTGGATCCGGGGCTATTTCTGGATTGGATCACGTGGTAATGTGGTACCACACTGAAACAGTCAATTAAACCTGGTTTCCATCAATATTTTAGAGGAAAACGCATGTTAGGTCTAGGTTAGGCCTGGGATTTGCCCTCATCAGGGTCATACTTCCGCAGTTTTAACATACATGTTGGCCTGAGCGAGGGTTTTTTCTGCTTTGGATCACGTAGTGAAGTGGTACCGCACTGAAGCAGACCATTAAACCTGGTTTGGATCAATATTTTAGAGGATAACGCATGTTAGGTTTGGGTTAGGTCTAGGATTTGCACTCATCAGGCACATACTTTCGCATATTTCTCATACTTCATGGCTAGATCCTGGGCTGTTTCAGGATTGTATCACGTAGTAATGTGGTACCACGCTGAAACAGTGAATTAAAACTGATTTCGATCAATATTTTAGAGGATAACGCAAGTTTGGTCTGGGATAGGTCTGTGATTTGCCCTCATCAGGCTCATACTTTCGCGTTTTTGACATACTTGTTGAACTGGTCCTCGGTTTTTTCTGGTTTGGATCACGTAGCAATGTGGTACCACACTGAAGCAGTCGATTAAACCTGGTTTCGAACACTATTTTAGAAGACAATGCAAGTTAGGTCTGGGATAGGTCTGGGATTTGCCCTCATCAGGCTCATACTTTCGCGTTTTTCACATAATTGTTGAACAGATCCTGGTTTTTTTCTGGTTTGGATCACGTAGTAGTGTGGTACCACACTGAAACAGTCAATTAAACCTGGTTTCGATCACTATTTTAGTGGATAACGCAAGTTAGGTCTGGGATAGGTCTGGGATTTGCCCTCATCAGACTCATACCTACGCACACTTCACATACTCGGTGAACAGATCCTGGGTTATTTTCTGGTTTGGATCACATAGTAATGTGGTACCATACTGAAACAGTCAATTAAACCTGGTTTCCATCAATAGTTTAGAGGACAACGCATGTTAGGTCTAGGTTAGGCCTGGGATTTGCCCACATCAGGGTCATACTTTCGCAGTTTTAACATACATGTTGACCTGATCGAGGGTTTTTTCTGCTTTGGATCACGCAGTAAAGTGGTACCACACTGAAACAGTCCATTAAACCTGGTTTGGATCAATATTTTTGAGGATAACGCATGTTAGGTCTAGGTTAGGCCTGGGATTTTCACTCATCAGGCTCATACTTTGGCATTCTTCGCATACTTGTTGAACGGATCCTGGGCTATTTCTGGATTGTATCACGTAGTAATGTGGTACCACACTGAAACAGTACATTAAACCTGGTTTCGATCAATATTTTTGAGGATAACGCATGTTAGGTCTAGGTTAGGCCGGGGATTTTCACTCATCAGACTCATACTTTCGCATTCTTCGCATACTTGTTGAACGGATCCTGGGTTTTGTCTGGTTTGGATCACGTAGTAATGTGGTACCACACTGAAACAGTCGATTAAACCAGGTTTCGATCAATATTTTTGAGGACAACGCAAGTTAGGTCTAGGTTAGGTCTGGGATTTGCCCTCATCAGGCTCATACTTTCGCGTTTTTCACATACTTGTTGAACAGATCCTGGGTTTTTCTGGTTTGGATCACGTAGTCGTGTGGTACCACACTGAAACAGTACATTAAACCTGGTTTCGATCAATATTTTTGAGGATAACGCATGTTAGGTCTAGGTTAGGCCGGGGATTTTCACTCATCAGACTCATACTTTGGCATTCTTCACATACTTGTTGAACGGATCCTGGGTTTTTTCTGGTTTGGTTCACGTAGTAATGTG